>NC_090757.1:38703970-38706470 GCF_036898095.1 Palaemon carinicauda | reverse complement strand
GATAACGCGTTGCAGTCTACGATATCTTGTTTGTAAATCTGCCCAGAAGTGAATGTCAACAGCCCACCGGGAGGGAAGCGGCTCCGTTCATTAGATCACCTTGACGGAGGCGGATCCGTTTATTAGATCACCTTGAGGGAGGCAGATCCGTTCATTAGATCCCAAGAGCTAATAGTCTACAATATCTTGTTTGTAAATCTGCAGGCCACCATGCGGGAAACGGCTACGTTCATTAAGCCACCTTGAGGGAGGCAGCTCCGTTCATTAGACCACCTTCAGGGAGGCGGGTCCGTTCAATAGACCACCTTGAGGGAGGCGGCTCCGTTCATTAGACCACCTTGAGGGAGGCAGCTCCGTTCATTAGATCCCAAGAGCTAACGGGGATCAGATAGTACAGCGGCTATTGGTAGGGCAGCCGGCAATTGAATGAAAAGGAATGCTTTCAAAGCAGCCGACTGTGTAAATAATGACACTAAAGCAGTTGGTTAAGAGTAATCAGCCTGTGTCACTTTAAAAAATGGTAACCATGTTTAACGTTACTTCCTAAAGCAAGGAATACAATGAACATAGCGTTCCTTTGTCTTCAACGGGGTTTTCTTTTATTTAAAAAAAAAAACTACCCTGTAGAACAGTGAATACCATTGTGATTTTATTATTCATGCATTTATTCAAGATAACTATTTACTTTATAGAATACATTCCTCTCCATATACTTCTTTTAATGTTCTATGTACCATGTTACACACATTACATAATTAACTCACACTCCATCCACTTAACACCACGAATACTCTATTTAACATGGTTAACCAGGGAACGCAAAGCCTTCGTTTACCTTATCTTATATTACTTCTTCATTAAAATAAAGATCCTTTTCAAGAATCATACGAAGTTTCACTTTGAGTTACACTTAAAAATTTGCATTAAAAAACGGCAAATGCCCGGCAACATTTATTCCAGGATTTTTACCGTTTTAAAAACGGATATAATGACGTAAAGGAGTGATATTACGGTCACCAACCCGTAAAAGATCATAACAGAGTAAGGTAAAATTAAGGTCGCCTGTATTTTACTGAAATACGGCCGAGAAATCTATTTTTACGGAGAATTTCCGATTAAAATTACACTTTTAAAAAAAGTGTACTTTTACTCTTAATACAACCAAATCAAGTTTTCTCCTACTGAAGGAGCAGCCGGTTTAAAGGTTTAAAGGCCGCTCATGAATGGTAGAGGCAAGGGACAGTGACATTGCCCTATCAAGCAGGACAATGCCCTAGAGACTGACCATATATCATGTGATCAGCACCCAAGCCCCCTCTCCACGCAAGCTAGGACCAGGAAGGGCCAGGCAAATGGCTGGTGATGACTCAACAGATAGACCTATAGGCTCCCCTAAAGCCCCCAACCTTAGCTCACAAGGATGGAAAGGTTGCAGACACTAATGGCACTAACGAGACTGAGCGGGACTCGAACCCCCGACTGCCAAACGCCAGGCAGAGATGTTATCAATCAGGCCACAACAACCACTAGCAGATATTCAGTGACACACCGTCCAGCATGTTCTGTAGTATATATATATATATATATATATATATATATATATATATATATATATATATATATATATATATATATATATATATATATACACACACATATATATAAGAAAAAAATGCTGGTATATTCCTTGCAATATCGACCCCACAAACAAACTCGTGACCTTGCTACTCATTTCGCCAAATTAGACGGTATGTGTCTCCCAGTTAATTAGAATATCGACCTACTAAACATTTACATTTTGCCCGTATATAATTTAACTCAAGTACCTTAACTTGTAGAATAAATTCAGGACAACTCGAACAATAAAAATGAACAACTAACAACATACAAGATAAAAACAACCACACTACAAATATCACAAGAAAGGCATTTACACCACCAGTAATTGAGACAGCAAAATACACACGACTTCAAAAAAAAAAAAAAAAAAAAAAAAAAAAAAAAAAAAAAAATGAATAAATAAATATACAAATTCACACAACGAATTTCAATTTGGTAATATGGATAACATACAGGTATTGAACTATACTTTTAGCTATCGGACAATAATGATGAATATGAATACGCTTCTCAACATTATATTATTATTATTATTATTATTATTATTATTATTATTATTATTAGTAGTAGTAGTAGTAGTAGTAGTAGTAGTTGCAAAGCTAAAAACCCAGTTGGAAAAGGAGGATGCAATAATCCCAGGGGCTCCAACAGGGAAAATAGCCCAGTAAGGGTAGGAAATAAAGAAAAACTACAAGAAGTTTAGAAACAATAACATTAAAATAAATCTTTCAAACATAAACTATAAAAAATTGAAAATAACAAGAGGATAAAAACTTTAAAATAACAAGAGGAAGAGAAACAATATACTTTATGATATGCATTTGAAAAGTTAGAGAGGACGTAACTTCATTTCCGACGGAACATGTTTTCTCTAACCAAT
>NC_090757.1:38698970-38701470 GCF_036898095.1 Palaemon carinicauda | reverse complement strand
GTTCATATGCGGTAATGACAGGAATTAATGCACTGAGACCTTTAAATGTAACTCTTCAAAACAGAAGAGATTGCAACCAGAAAAAAAAACCTCACATTTGCAAAGGTTACAGTGTAAAGCGGGGTTTACCCTGGTTGAACAGTTCGTCGAACCAGGTTGTCGAACCTGTGTCAAACGGTTCGTCGAACTAGGTTGTCTAACCTATGTGTCAAACGGTTCGTCAAACCAGGCTGTCTAACCTATGTGTCGGTTCGTCAAAACAGGTTGTCTAACCTAAGTGCCAAACGGTTCGTCGAACCAAGTTGTCTAACCTATGTGTCAAACGGTTCGTCGAACCAGGTTGTCTAACCTATGTGTCAAACGGGTCGTCGAACCAGGTTGTCTAACCTATGTGACAAACGGTTCGTCGAACCAAGTTGTCTAACCTATGTGTCAAACGGTTCGTCGAACCAGGTTGTCTGACTTATGTGACAAACGGTTCGAAGAGGTGGAGTCATCCACAAATGCATAAGGTTTGTGGATATTGAAGCCCAGCCGAAAAATGTCAGGCGAGAACAGACTTTCCTCGAACCGTTCGACGAACGTGTTCGACAACCAAATACCCTGTTCACACGTTCGAACATCACTTCAAACACTTGTCTGTCGAACTGCGTTTACTCGAGATATCCAGATTGCTATGAGGACAGAGGACTTTATCAAGATTCCCAATATATACAATGAAGGATTATCAGAGCCGCCTAGTTTTATTTCTACTCGGCAACAGATGAAACGGTTTATGCACAGATCCTTGCACAGATCCCTGTACAGATCCTTGAAGCCGTAAGATAAGAAAAGGATTTCTCAATCTGTGGAACGTTGAAGAAAGCATGTTTGTGAAGAATCTGAAGCCTGTATGCCACAATAACGATTTAGTCTAATCATAATACTATATTTATTATGATGTAATGCATTCCTTCAATGGCTTTATGGGTAAAAAAAAAAAAAAAAAATATATTACACCTCGTCTGCATTACAAAAAAAAAAATATATATATAAGATATGATTTTAAACAGTTTTATCAACTTTGACATTGTTCTAACGTAGCCTACACGGAAGTCATGAATAGCAATATGCTAAAGGTAAAATTTTAAATTTGCCTATCATGCAAATATAGCTGTATTAAAGCCCGTAAACTTTTAATGATAGCGTCTATCTACACTAGATACAATAAGAATTTCGGTTATTGGCGGGCGTAGGTTGTGTTCAAGCACAAATACGCGACAATTGGAGAGAGAGAGAGAGAGAGAGAGAGAGAGAGAGAGAGAGAGAGAGAGAGAGAGAGAGAGAGAGAGAGAGAGAGAGAAGTCCTTTTAACCCGTTGAGGTAAACGGGATGTGAAACTCACTCTATGTTATCCTGTAGTAATTTTCGGAATTTAAATTATTTTTAAACCTACTAAAAAAATATTTTAATACAAGTTTTATAGTATTAATTGTATCTATATCATTATGCAATTACTAGACTCCTGGCTAGTACACTGGCAATGCAATAGCCTTGCATTCGCATCCCTTCTTTTGTAGGTTGCCCGGCCCTTACACCAAACGGGGGCTTTTTCACAAAATGACATAACCCCAAAAAGTCCAGCATCGCTCTATAGGCTAAGATGTTAACTGGGGAGGCTACTGGAGGGGGGTTGGTCATGATCGACTGACGCTATGATGACCTTCTCTTCGGATGACATTAAAACTGAAACCTGACACCTTTAACGGCCGGGCCCCTTAAAGAAACAAGTCAAAAGAACCAGCTATATGCAATGAAAGCTTCCACGTCCATGAAAAATAATATACTGTAAGATTAAAAATTACAGGAAAAATAACTTCACTGAACCTCAATAAGATCCATTATGAAGTTAAATCAAAGATATTTTAAGACAGAATGGTACGATTTTGAGTTTCCAGAACAATAAAGCTTAACAAACATTGAATTACTTGACATTGTAGGCGGCGTCCCTTAGATAATTATTTGTGCAGTGACGTCACTTCGCTTTGGGTTACAATGAGGAGGAGAATGATAAGGATTCTTTTTTTTATTCTGAATATCAATGACCAATTCAAGTTTCCCTTTGTAGTATAATCACTTTAGTTTTCTAGTGATATTCTTCACAATGACATCCACAGTTTCCCTTGAATGGCTAATGTTTCTGCCAGATCTTTGTTCAGACAGCATCTATAACGTTTGCAACCCTTCAAAAGGCTAAATTCACTGCCAAATCTTTGCTCAGACAGCATCTGTAACGTTTACAACCCTTCAGAAGGCTAAATTCACTGCCAGATCTTTGCTCAGACAGCATCTATAACGTTAACAAACCTCCCAGAAGGCTAAATTCATTGACAGATCTTTGCTCAGACAGCATCTGTAACGTTTACAACCCTTCAGAAGGCTAAATTCACTGCCAGATCTTTGCTCAGACAGCATCTATAACGTTAACAAACCTCCCAGAAGGCTAAATTCATTGACAGAT
>NC_090757.1:38553970-38688970 GCF_036898095.1 Palaemon carinicauda | reverse complement strand
AACCCAAGACTTGCTGGGTGGTTGAGGCGGGAGATTTAACTAATAGTACTCGGGTTTGCATGGTTAGAAAAAACACGGATTACTCCAGAAATTTGTGATTTGTTCTAGCACGAATACAAACCTTGTCCTTCAACAGGAGCCCTACCCTTTAGGATGGAGGAAGTCCCTATAACCAAACTGGGTAGCTTACTTTTCTGGGAAATGTCAAAGCACTTTGGTTCTGTATAGGAGCAGTGATAACTTCTGTCAGCCTACTAATGGCCTGGGCATGAAAATGTAGCAGGAATTATGCCAGGGGGCTGGGAGACAGTCGTGGAAGAACATATATCCACATAAAGGATATGTTGTGTAAATTTATGGTCATTCATGCAAAATGGGTTTGCATATACTTGGCCTATCTTCACCCTTGTCTGGGATGATAGAAAGATACTTCTACACAAAACTTGTTTGATAAGAGAAAGGAAGTGTCATATCCTTCAAAGACAGAAAGTTATGTCACCCTGATCCCAGCTAGTCGCTTCTTGTAGAGAAGTGAAGTTGGACTTGAAAGTTGTGAATGGATGGATTCAGAGTCCTGGACATGAACTCCTGAGCCAAGGTGAAGAAAAGTCATGTCGTTCACCCACTTGCTTCGCCAAGGCTAATGGCAGTGGAGGATAGTCTAGACTCTAGATGGTCAGAATCCTATCTTCCGCCTGTCTTGCAGGCTTGAGGGGTTCAACTTAAAAGAGACCTGAGGACTGGAGAGACACCCATGCAGCTTGAGATCCTGAGAAAGGCACTAAGAGACTAGGTCTAAACCCTTGTCTGAAACTTGGTACAAAGGCTGATTGGTATTCTTTCACTGTGTCGACTGAGAAGTTTTCCAATGAAGGAAGACTAGAGAAACAGCTGATCTGGATACAATTCAGCGTGTGGCTGCTTGGGAAGTTGGGGGCAACTAGAGTCCCTTGAATCCTGATGTTGTCAACCATCTCTTGAGTAACTGGTGAATCACAGAAAAATGTGTTAGGGCATTAGTGTTTAGAATTCCCAGGATGTTGGAATGTGTCCTTGAATGTTGCTGACAGGTTGGGACTGCATAGCAGAATACAAGAAGTTTCTTGTTTAACTGAAGGGTGATCAGGTTGAGTGATGGCGGATACTGAAGTGCAAGAAATCTTTCTGAAATGAAAAGATGCAGGGATCACTTCTGACCCCTACACCTTACTCCCATCGACTGAGGGTATATGCTTGAGTAGTCCCTCTGTCATGAAAAACCTTGCTGAGAGCTCTACAGTATTGTCGACTTTCCAAGCGTGAACCTGCTTTGCTAACTTGTACACGATATGTGAAACAGTTGCCCCTTTGTTGACGTGAGCCACAAGCGGATGTGGTGCCCTTCATCAACACTACAGAGTGCTCTATCAAACTCTGCTGGGAAGCTTCCAATGATTTTAATGTTTCGTGTGCTTCCAGCAGATTGAAAAGCAAGACAGTTTCTTTCCTGGACAGTAACCCTCAGACAGATTGGTTCCTTGGGTGTGCGCCCCATCCCTCCTAGGTTATGTCTGTAAAAAGCAGCATTTCTGTTGGGAGTTCCCCCGGGGAGGTTTCATCATTCAGTTACCAAGGTAGATTGTACCATATCCAAGTTCCCTGGTGAAGGAATTGCTTGTTGCTGGCTAGTGATGCTTAAGGCACAACTGGAGCAATCTCTGGAGAAGATCACAGAAAGGAACTAGCTTTTCAGCCTACGAAAGAAGTCTTGAAAAATGTTGCAATTACCAACCCAGAAGGTTATTTGTGCAGGAACGGTTGCACTACCTCTGCTGCTATGATTGTCCCATGGAAAGAGAGTCCAGGGGTGGGGAACCCTTTTTTTGGATGAAGGCCATCTTGCAATTCCTCCACGCTCCTTAAGGCCGCATAAAATTTTTTTGGTTATTTTATCGTCTAAGTAATTTATTAGTAATCTAAAGAAAGAGTAACAGGTTTATAAAAATTTGAAGCATTACAATTTCAAATATTTGAATTGAGTGCTTTTTATACAAGTAATCAGTTAATGAATTATATTGAAAAATAAATTTTAAAATATTTCATTCAAGTTTGGGTAGTTTTCAAACTACCGTAAGTAAATGAATAATATCGAAAGCATGTAATTTTCAAATTACTTATGTTAAACATAAAGGTTCTTTGTATTGGAGTGATAAATAAAATAATACTAATCTTTTGGAAAAGATAGCTTATAAATATCAACAATATCACCTTTTCAATTATTTTATATTGGCAAGTAGGTACTTTTTAAACAATCACATCTCATAAAAATGCAACACCCCAGTAGAAAAAATTTATCTGTTTAAATACAATTAGCTGTTTTGATTGAAAAAAAAAAATAAATTATTTGCTTTCTTAAGATGTTCAATAAATACCTAGTTTTTAGCCATCATAGCTGGAACACCATCAGTGCATAACTTATTATAATAAGGAAGTAAAATTTAGTCCTCCTTTGTGACATTGCTTATTTAAGTTGTTAAAAAATCTGTTCCTCTTGTCCTTGCATTAAGGTTACCTAAGGGAAGCTGTTTTTCATACAATCATAACTCATCAGTGAAAGCACAAATAAAATATTTTTATGACAAAAATCTAGAACCTGTTGACTCTTCTAAAAATAAAATAGATCACAGTGAGGAGATGGACAAAACAGGAACTCTCTCGTCTATCATACGTTAAATCACTCTCTCACTGCAACTCGCAGTTTTTCCTTGTCAGCTACAACAGCTGTTGCAGCTGACAAGGAAAAACTACTAGTTGTATTAAGTTAGGATTCACTGAATTCAAGGAAAAATTGCTTCCATTCTCTGCGAGGTACATCACTGAACA
This sequence comes from Palaemon carinicauda, assembly GCF_036898095.1. NCBI lineage: Eukaryota > Metazoa > Arthropoda > Malacostraca > Decapoda > Palaemonidae > Palaemon > Palaemon carinicauda. The sequence goes on along the minus strand of NC_090757.1, from coordinate 38,686,108 downwards.
CACTTTCCTATTGTCTGGGTGTACATATTTTTATATGTACATACAGTAGAATGATTTCACACACACAATATTCCCTGTCAAAGCAGAAATATACTACACATACTGTACATATATCAAAGGCCGTAGAAGGCCGCACTTGATGGTCCAGAAGGCCATATGCGGCCTTAAGGCCGCAGGTTCCCCATCCCTGAAAGAGACTCTGATGCCACGCTATCAGTATTCCCAAAAGCTCCAGCTTCTCTTTATGATTCTCATAGAACTTTCCCCAATATACTGTACCCCAATCCACAGATCATGGTAAAAGAAGGGCAGTCAGATTCATGCTTAAACAATTTTCCTGAAGGAACGCAGTCCAGAAATCATCAAGATATTTCAGTAGACAAATCGGTTCAAGAGTGCTCAATAAGGGACGAGCATGAACACTTGGGGACCAGTAGACGTACAGGAAATGATTGCCTACACTAGTAGAGTACTTAAATATTCCTTGAAAATGTTATTTTGACTTGGGTAATGATCTCACCAAAACATTAATTGTTGATTTTCATGGAAACAACAACCCCTTCAATGAGTGAAGGCATACACAGTACAGAAATTGAAATAGTATACAATGTAAATATATAGTATATAATTTATATATATATATATATTATACAGTATATATTTATATATATATATATATATATATATATATATATATATATATCTATATATATCTATATATATATATATATATATATATATATATATATATATATATATATATATATATATATATAAAATTGTTGCACTAAATTTTATAATGAATTCAAAACTTCACCGCCGAGTTACAACCACAATATGCTTCCTTCTCCCTTCCATCCCCGCTTCGGTGTTGACAGAAGGTTGTTCCTTTTAACTCCCCGCAAGTTTTCACCAATAGTGTGTCTTATCAATTCCATGTTTTTAGTAGATCTGATATTCAAAGAATGTTTATAATACTGTAACATGTTTTTTCTTATGCTTAGTGTAATTTATCACATTCTTTTTTTTTTTAAATAACTGAAAGTTACATTGACTTCAGTATAGGTGTTGTTATTGAATTTAGACCTACCATTTCAATACTTTATAATTTCTTTATTCGTCAACATTATTTATTGACAAAACATATATCTGATGAAGAAATTTACTATCGTTTCCAGAGGCCGTGTAATAGTGTTTTTTTAAATAACTCCTAAAATAACTGATGGATTTCCATGATATCAAAGCAGGGAGAGCTTCATACAATGGCCTAATTTTGGGAAATACTGTGCATTGCCAATTACGTTTCATTAACTTTTTTACTTAAGAAAATGAGGCTAAAGCCAGTCTTAGCCACCCACACATTCGCAAAAGTGATGACGTCCCTCAGTGACGTTGTTATAACGTTTCTTCCCCTGTACCTCCCATCCCCCGAATTGTTAAACGCCTGTTTAACTCCATAGATAATTGTCATATGACCTACCCCAAGCAATACGAAATTCTTTGTCAGTAAAAGTTCAGCATACCTGGTAATGTGATTCGTGACTTTAGACTTTACCTAAACACAAGACCAACGTTTTATATCTTACCCACTCACTTACATCGAAGATCAAGAATGAGACTTATGACAGGAGACGAAAGAAGCCATGCTAACCCTACACTTCGCACTTCAAGCGAGTGTTGGTAAAGCAATAGAAATACAGTTTTCTTTAGGTTAAGCCGTAGGACTCATTATTCCATACAACACAGGTTACTTGATACATCAATTGCCAGGAAGAAAATGACAGAGAGCATTGTTTGATATAATTTATCATATCAATTTCACCAGAGAGAGTAGCTTGAATTCTTTAGAAGGTAGACTTCTAAAAGATGTTTCATATAAGGGCATTGACATCGGCCATTTGATAAATTTTAAAATTATATATATATATATATATATATATATGTGTGTGTGTGTATACACACACACACACACACACACACACACACATATATATATATATATATATATATATATATATATATATATATATATATATAACGGATTTTGAGCGAAGCGAAAAATCTATTTTTGGGTGAGATAGCCATGGCGTCCTGATGGAAGGTTCCTGTTTGGTAGCTTCCTTGGGTATAAGACTACTAAGATATTCCCAGAGAATTTAACCACAGGTTATCACAGAATTCTAACTTCTGGAGCGAGTATCTCAAAGGTTTCCCTTTAAGACATCGTAATACAACAGGGGACACGCATGTCTGGTCGTGCCACATAGCTATCTCCACCCCGAACAGAGTTAACGCTTCGGTGTGTAAGGGCTGAGAATAGCTGGGAGCCGTTCCACAGCTAATCTCACTCGTGGCTACTACTGATACTCGAGACGTAAACAAACGGACGCCATTGCTCTAATGACGTCACGCGCGTCTTTATCCTGGCGCCAGTTGCTGCCCATCACCATGATACAATTGTGTAGGGTGGGAACAAACTGAACGAAGTAGTAGGGAGGGTCCATCAGGACGCCATGGCTATCTCACCCAAAAATAGATTTTTCGCTTCGCTCAAAATCCGTTTTTTGGGCTCAAGCCATGGCGTCCTGATGGAAGAGTACCAGAGAATCAATGTATCGTGGTAGATTTTCCCCCAGAGTTAAGTGCCTAGGCATTGACAAAACAGCAAAGTAATCTTAGGTAAGAACCATAGGAACGAAGTATCCTGCCCCCCATTGGTAGGAAGTTCCCATGGGCTATGCCGACGTCAAAGTGGTATTGAAGGGCTATTCATCTTGACAGAAGAGCTTTTAAGAGCTTAGAGATGAAGCAGAATGTTTGATATTTGTATAGGAACATTCTGAAGTAGGCCAGTGGTGGTTGGGCACTGTGTGTAGAGTTCATCTCCTGATTATCAGAAGTAAGTATTCGTGTAGGAACCTTACTGAGACAAGGTGAATATAATTTAGGAATAGACATCTTAAATTCTTCATGACCATAAGAAAGGAGGAATAAATAAAACTATGACAGTATGTATTTCATAGTAAGTAGGAGCTGAAAGAGACGCATAAGTAATAAAATAGAAATTTTATTTCACAATGCAGAAATTAAATAATTTACAGCAAAAGTAAAGTTCATTTACAGTAATAATAATGTACATAGAAATAAAGGCTTGCTCTTGAATCTGAAAGGGAATTTCAGGATTAGTAGGTACTCGTTCTCGAGGAACGCAAGTCTTTAAATAACACATCATGCTCAAGGCATGCGGCACTTGTGTGACACTATGACATTTCACCTGGGATAAGAACAGTTATAAAAGCACTAAGTGTTTTTAGACATCACTATGAATCACTCGAGGGTCAACATAGGCACCCGAAGAGTTAGAGTCCCAAGTAACTCACTGTTCTACGCAGAGTTAGGTGCAGGTTTCATAACACTACCTGCGGCTACCACAAAATGTTTGATTTCGTGCACTTGTTTCGCATAATGTTTAAAGAAAACTCGCGAGGACTTCCAGCCCGTAAAGTTCTTAAGGCTCTCGAAGTCCATGCTCTGAAAGAAGTTCAGAGAAGATGCCACTTTTCTAGGATCATGACCAGCGGGTGTACTGTTCGGATCCGCTCTGCGAATGAAGTAGGTGATTTTCGCTCTTAATTGTTTCAGTGACAGGTCGCTGCCCGATGTTTCTCCTTTGAAGAGTTGGCCTCCACCAAAGTTTGAAGTTCTGCGAAGATAGACCTTGAGACTCTCTACTGGACATAGAGAGACATCCTCCTTCAGGGGGCATATTCTCCAAGGGCCCCATCTTTTGGTGGGTAATTCATTTTTGGCGAGAAACGTCGGATCGGGGGAGAGGGTCACTTCTCCTGAATCAGCAAACAGGATGTGTCCCTCTTCTCTTGATAATGCCACTATTTCGCTGACTCGAGCTCCCGAGGCGAGAGCAAATAAAAATATAACTTTCTGAGTCAGATCCTTGAGGGGGCATGAATCATTGTCCAAGTTGGAGGCGAAATGGAGCACCTTGTCTAGTGACCAGGAGATCGGTTTCGGAGGGGGTGCTGGGCGTAGGCGAGCACATGCTTTCGGCAGTTTGTTAAAGATGTCGTTGGACAGATCAATTTGGAAAGCATATAGAATTGGTCTAGTCAAAGCCGATTTGCAGGTTGAAATCGTATTGGCTGCTAATCCTTGTCCATGAAGGTGAATGAAGAAGGACATACAGAAATCAATGGTGATTTCTTTAGGATTTTTTGCTTTAACAAAGGAGACCCATTTCCTCCAGGATGATTCGTATTGCCGTCTCGTGGATTCGGTCTTGTATTCCTCTAGGAAGTCTAGACTTTTCTTCGAGATCCCAAACCTCTTCTTTGCGGCAAGGGAGAGAAAATCATGAGATGAAGGTCCTTGATTTTCGATGATGAAGCGAAGACAGTCGACTTCTGTACTTGTTGAGAGAGAACTGGGCCCGGGAGAGGGATCAGCTTGGGCTGCAGCTCCAGGACCAGGGGGTACCAGTTGCTCCGGGGCCACTTGGGAGCCACTAGGGCCGCTGTCCCTTTGAAGGTTCTCAGTTTGGAGAGGACTTTCAACAGAAGGTTGGTGGGAGGGAACAGGTATATCTTCGACCATCTGTTCCAGTCCAGTGACATGGCGTCCACCGCTTCTGCTTTGGGGTCCTCGTACGGGGCTACGTACAGAGGAAGTTGATTGTTGTCGCTCGTTGCAAAGAGATCTATCTGAAGTTCTGGGACTTGATGAGAGATGAAGGAGAATGATCTTGCGTCTAGAGACCATTCCGACTCTATCGGGTTTGTCCGAGATAGAGCATCCGCTGTCACGTTGCGGAATCCTTGTAGGTGAACTGCAGACAGGTGCCACTTCTTCTTCTCCGCCAGACGGAAGATTGGGAGAAGCACCTGATTTATCTGGGGCGATCTTGAGCCCTGGCGATTGAGACAACGAACTACCACCGAGTTGTCTAGGGTTAGACGGATGTGGATCGAGGGCGGCGGGGATAGCTTCTTCAGAGTAAGAAGGACCGCCATGGCCTCCAAGATGTTTATGTGGAACGTCTTGAATAGTGGAGACCAGGTCCCTTGAGCTTGTTTCAGGTGGGAGTGACCTCCCCAGCCCTCCAGTGAGGCATCCGTGTGGATGTTGAGTGATGGAGGAGGGTGTTGGAGAGGAATGGACCTTTTTAGGGCCATTGCTTCCGACCACGGCTTTAGGAGGCGTCGAAGTCTGTTTGGAAGCCGTCTCTTGAGGTCTCTTCGAGCGATGGATGCCGATCGTCTCCAGACTCCCGCGGCATCCTTTAGCTGTGCACGAAGCACTGGGTTTGTCACTGAGGCGAATTGTAGAGAGCCTAGAACTCGTTCCTGCTGTCGTCTTGAAATGCGTTTGGATTTCAGTAGTCGCTTGACAGACCCTGCTATTTCCTTCCTTTTCTTCTGGGGGATGGAAAGGCGGTGTGACTGAAGATTCCAGTGGATTCCCAGCCACTGAAACTTCTGAGCCGGAGAGAGGCGAGATTTCTTCTCGTTGATCTTGAATCCCAGGTGTTCTAGGTACTGGGTAACTTCGTCGCAAGACTTTGTACACTCTTCGGGCGATGGAGCCCAGACTAGCCAGTCGTCGAGGTAGGCCATCACCTGGACGTTTCTTAGGCGGAGCTGTTGTACTATGGCATCCGCCAGCTTTGTGAAGATCCGAGGGGCCACATTGAGGCCGAATGGCATGGCCCGGAAGGCGTAGCTTTTCCTTTGGAGTCGAAATCCTAGGTAGGAGGAAGCGTGATGGTTCATTGGAATGTGCCAATAGGCATCCGCCAGGTCTATAGAGACCGTGTAGGAACCTTGAGGCAGAAGGGTCCTTATTTGTTGAAGCGTCAGCATCTTGAATTTGTTGTTCTCTATGAACTTGTTGAGGGGGGATAAGTCCAGAATGACTCTGAGCTTGTCTGAGTCCTTCTTGGGAACGCAAAACAGTCTCCCTTGGAACCTGGTGGACTTTACCTTCCTTATCACCTTCTTGTTCAAGAGGTCTAGAACATATTCTTCCAGAATGGGGGTTGATTGTTGAAAGAACCGCTGGAAGATTGGGGGTGGTTGCACCCAACTCCAGCCTAGACCGTTCTTGATGATGCTGTGTGCCCAAGGATCGAAGGTCCAACGATCCTGGAATTGGCGGAGTCTTCCTCCCACCGGAAGCACTTCATTGCTTCTGGTGTCCCGAGGACTTGTTGCCTCGGCCGCTAGCTCCCTTTCCTCCTCTACCTCTGGAGGGACGACGAGAGGCGTCTCTGCTTGCACCCCTGGACGAGCCTCTACCTCTGGCATGAAAGGTAGTGGATGGCTGCTCAAAGGCAGGGGTGAAGACCGGTGACTGTGACAACACCGGTTGGGGGACCAATTGAAAGGTCTGTTGTGGTTGGGCAACCACTTGGGAGGTAGCGGGTCCCGGAAACTGACGTCGTTGTTGACGTTGCTGGGGTTTCGGCTTCTGAGGTTTCCTCTTAGGCTGAGGTCCATCGTCCTGAGAGGTTTTCCTTTTTCTGGACATGCCCCACTTGTGGAGAAGGTTCCTATTCTCCGTGGCGGCTCTGTCAGTTATTTCCTTGACAAGGTCAGAAGGAAACAGGTGCTTTCCCCAGATGTTGGAGGAAATCAGCCTCCGGGGTTCGTGTTTCACGGTGGCACCGACAAACACGAATTCACGACAGGCTCTACGAGCCTTTATGAAATGGTACAAGTCCTTCATTACCGTGAGTAAGTGGGATTTGGCCAGTACCATGTAGTGATCAGGTACTGCTGTGTCACAGGCCATAACTTCAAGTTGGACTTGATGAGAAAGCGATGCCGCAAGCCTCTCCTTCGTGTCTTGTTCCCGGCGAAGGAGGTGATCATTGAGCTTAGGGAGGTCTTCATTAAACTGACGTCCGGCGACGTCAGGATCGAGCCTACCCACGACGAAAGTATGTTGGACATCTTTCCATTGTCTAGTGTCAGGGGGTGTCACGATGGAGAAGGGTCTGCACTCCTCCAGTGCAGGGCAGGGTTTTCCTTCTTCCGCCGCTTTAAGGCATGCAGCTAAGGCCTTTTCCAAAAATGGAAGAATCGCAGTGTCAGGTGCGACATATGTAGGATGCTTCTTGCTCAAGGCAGGAAGCTTAGAGCAGGTAAAGCCCCTGCTCTTAAATGCGGAGGCTAGCATAGCCTGGGCCTTTGCGAGATCGAACACTATCTCTTCTTTAGGTTCGGTCTCCTCCTTCGAGGCAGGTTCGGAACGAAGTCGGACGTAACAGTCCGGGTAGGCCTCGAAGCTTGGGAAGAACTCCACATCTTCCAACGGGACCGTGCCGATCTTGTCGCTAACAAAGATCCTGCCGGTCGCAATAACCATATGCTCTGCATACCTCCACGGGTTGGCATGAGAGCAAGCTGGGAGATCCTTGACCGAGATCTTCTTCGTGTCTCTGGATCCAATCATAGACCTGATGGACTCCTGGTTCTCCTTCAGTCTGTCGTCCATGACAGCTCTAATCAGTCGGATCAGTTCTTGGGTAGAAGAGGAAGGATCCGGGGTCGAGGAGGTAGACGGAAGGGACAATTCCGTCGGTGTAGGAGTAGGCGGAGGGATGGACGAGGGAGTAGCTCCAATCTCCGACTCGGTGTATTCCACCTTGTCTTCGTCCTCTTCGGCTCCTTGAGCCATAAGCGTCTTCTCCGTGTCTTCCGAGACGTCAGAGATCTGTTCATCATCCTCGGAATCCAAACGACACTCGTGCATGGACTGAGCCATGACCACATCAGGTTCCACCGTAATTTGGACAGTGGGGATTGCTTCCTTTGGAACCACTGAGTCAGGGGAGGCCTTAGGGAACAACAGGGACCTCAGTTCTTCGGTGGCCAGGTACGGTCCAGTAGCATTTCTCTGAAAACCACGCACCCACTTGCGCAGTTTTTCACGAGCAATGTCTCTAACCTCCGCTGAGGGAGGGTTATGGAAGGCCTCAACTAGGTAGGCCTGGCAGACCGTACATTCCAGTGGATTCCAGAACTTCCAATCCCCTTTCTTGTCTGAGCAAGGGGCGTGAGTCCTGCACGCCGTATGTCCGTAAAACTGCGAGCGTTTCACAGCACAGTAGGCGAAATCGCACTTCATCTGCTCCTCCTGTGGAAGAAAGAGAAAATGAGTATGGGGGAGTCATAGGAATGGCTCTTAAATTAAGTTAATATTAATCATTAATTTTAACTTAAGGAAGGTGTGATGCATAGAGAATGAAACAGTAAAGGAGAACACGCTCCATGCATCTCGCCCGGCTGGTTACCATAGGCTTGGTCCTGGGATAATCCAAATGACCGAGATCATTGGATATAGTTTCCTAGGATTCCCATTATATTGGAACTCCATGGAAAGCCAAGGACAAGGTTGGGATCGAATTCATTCGGTTCCCAGATAAGAGCCAGAAGGCCTCATTAAGGGTAACTGCTTCTGGCAACCAGCCGCGCTAAGATGCACATAGCATGCTGGAAATAGAAGAATGCAAAGAGACAGCATGATCACTAATAGAGCAGTACTAGGTACTGATCTTAGAAGCAAAGCAGCTTATCTATTTGCAAGGTAGGGCTATCTTAGTCTTATGATAGCTACAGAGAGGGGGTGCAAGTATTCTTGACGCCTCCGGGGCATCCGGCAAGCCGCCGGCACGCCGGAGCTCGCTCCAGCATAGATTCTGGCACTAGAACAGACAATTTTCAAAGTCAGTTAGATACCAGGATGGCGGCCGCCGGCACAACGGCGGCACGCCGGCAGGGAGCGGCGGCTCCGGCAGCCGGAGGATGCCGGATTGGTGACTGGGGTAAGGATGGTACAGGTAGTATCGGGTTGCCGGCAGTATATGCCGGCACTCCGGAGATCGACCGGCAAGCGGACGAATAGATAGGAGTAGGAGAGCCGCCGGTAGTAGCCGGCGGCAGCCGGCAGTCCCTCGGTACACGGGGGGCTGGCGGCAAGGGTAGGGAAGTCACCAAGAGGGAGGCAGGTATTGCCGGCAGTAGAGGCGGCAAGAGACCGGCACCCGGATAGATAGAGAGACAGGGGGAGGGAGGAAAGGATGCAGGAAGTACCGTCAGGGTTCCAGACATCCCTCCCCCTCCCTGAGGGGGTGTACCCATGATAGAGACAGGCTCTAGCATCCATAAGCAGGGGTCACTAGGGACCGGGAGCAGGTAGCCCAAGGGAGGACTAGGGAACACCCAAGAGGGGGGGGGGAGACTCCCCTATGCAGAGCTACACTAGTAACTAACCTTATAGGACACTATGAAGGTATATGTACCAGAGCGGACAGCACAGGGAAGCTCGGGTAGCCCTACTCTTCCACCCTAAGGAGGATTTGTAGGACAGGGGACAGATGAGTATAAACTAACCTAAGCATAGGCTAGGCTATACAAGAGATAGGTGGGGAGGGAGAAGAGAGGGGTCTTCCCAGGAAGGGTTTCTGTACCAGAGCGGCCACAAAGGGAAGGGAGGACACTCCCTAACCTAAGATTAGGCTGATCGGCTAAAACGGTGCAAGAGTACAGTTTCAGCATGGAACAGAGAAACCTTCCTAACCCGGCCTAGATCAGGGCTAAAAGTCCTGAACTAGGCAAGGAAGAAGACGTATCGCTATCGCAGGAAAGTCGTAGACTATCCTAGCCATAGAGGTAGGCTAGCCTAACCTCACTCTCAGACGCAATCCTAAAGGGGGTTCATTCCTTTAGGGAGGACTGAGAGGCGATAAATACTCTATTAGACAATAAATCCCTTTACTCAGAAAAGGGATCAAGGCTAAATAGAGGGAGTGCCAAGGCAGGGGATGAAGGAAGCATATAGGGGTCCTAAGGTTAGGTTAGGCTAGAAAGAATCACTGACTAGCCTATCCCCTATATGGTCCCTGAAGGCGAAAACATTTGCATCACTAGTCAAAAGTATTGTAAAATAATAATGCCACTATCTTCATAACTTAGTCTAGGATCACTGATAAATCATGCATGAACACTTGTATATAGGCTCCTGGCCTGGGGGCTATAGTAGCCGACTGGTATGAGGTCAATCGATGACCGATAAAAAGCGTCTAAACACGATATAAAAGTTCCTAGCTATGAAGACTAAATAAACTAATGTATTCGATTAGTATATAATGCCGGAAGCGTTGTTGTGGCTAACTAAATAAGACATGCAAAACAACAACGACGCCATAAAATGGCGGGTCCGGTAGAGGCACAGCTCTGCCACAAAACATCAATTATTTCGCGAAATAATATTTACTTTACGGCCAGAGCTTAATTAAACAATACTGGAACCTTGTACTCAACTTTCCAGAAGAAGGCGAGGCTGAAGGTAACGACATAGCGAAGATGCAAAGCGATAAAGTTCACACAAGGGAAAATCCGTCTCAGTAGGGCAGCTACTAAACAAAGGATAAAGACGCGCGTGACGTCATTAGAGCAATGGCGTCCGTTTGTTTACGTCTCGAGTATCAGTAGTAGCCACGAGTGAGATTAGCTGTGGAACGGCTCCCAGCTATTCTCAGCCCTTACACACCGAAGCGTTAACTCTGTTCGGGGTGGAGATAGCTATGTGGCACGACCAGACATGCGTGTCCCCTGTTGTATTACGATGTCTTAAAGGGAAACCTTTGAGATACTCGCTCCAGAAGTTAGAATTCTGTGATAACCTGTGGTTAAATTCTCTGGGAATATCTTAGTAGTCTTATACCCAAGGAAGCTACCAAACAGGAACCTTCCATCAGGACGCCATGGCTTGAGCCCAAAAATAATATTTACATATGTGTGTGTTCATACATACATAAGATTTATTATATTTCAATCTATAGTTTTATATATTTACTTACGTTATAAGTACCAGTACCTATTTTTATTACTTAAAAGGTATGTGACAAATATCATTGCGACTTTGTCACTGGAATTATACCAGACTTCAATTAATGAACCAATCAACCTTACTTTAAGAAATCCATTGACATTGTCTACATGCCAAGCTGATATACTCGTATCAAAGTATTCATTAGCTTTGCTTTTCCAAAATAATGTTATCACCAATTGCTGGAAACCATAGATTTATGAGGGATGAAAAAAAAAAAAAACAAGAAATGGACACTTATACATTTTACTCATCATCACTCTCAAGGAAAAAAGTTGTTTTCTATTTCTACTAATGTTTTTATTTTATTTTTTTTTATTTTATTTTATTTTTTAGTCACAAATCTAAAATTTGTAGGAGTCCGAGTAGAATATCTCTCAGTGCGATTCCACACCCCTGTTTTAAACCTCTTCTATTATGTTTGATAATTTGTGTTAACCATCTAATCATTATCTACCACCATAAAACATTTTATTGCTCTTCCGGCTCATTTTATATGTGCAGTATACAGTCTTTCCTAACAGGGATTTACTCGGTAGCCTAATAACAATGGGAATGAAGGAAAGAAGGCATGAAGGAAGAGGGGGTGGGGGGGGGGAGTACTAGGATAGCCATAGGTGTAAACACCGAAAAAGGGTTGGGGGAACCTCTGCGTCACAGTTACGTGATTAAGTAACACTTCTTCGAAACACTCTGAAGGAAGGGAAGAAGTTCCTCTTTTTTTCTAAGAGTAAACGGGTTAATTAAGCACATCTGTCAATTCATTGTACCACCAAAAATTAGGCCAATGTTTGAAACATTCATTGCTGTAGTTTCATGGAAATTCATAAGCCGGTTTGTTAGATATTTGGGAAAAACACTATTACACGGCCTCTGGAAACGATAGTAGTTGAGTAAATAAGTTTCAATTCACATTACTTGGTAATTATTTTATAATAATGATGCTATTCAGACAAAATACTTCCAACCAATCACCTTACAGGAATATGACAAATTCATAGATAATTTATATTTTTCCTAACTATACAAACCTTAGCTATTTAATAGGGGTATTACTTTCGGCGTAGCTGAAATGACGGGCCATTAAAATTTAAGGAGCGTTAACTACCCATACCGCTAGTTAGGGGGTTAGGGGAGGGTGGCTTGCTACTGCCCCCCCTAACACACCTGTGATTGAGTTCCTTTGCTTGGGGGTAGGACTTCAAGGGGGATAGGGCAGGCGGGCAAGTTTATTTAAATAGCTAAGGTTTGTATAGTTAGGAAAAATACAAATTATCTACGAATTTGTCATTTGTTCCGTAACTGGAATACAAACCACGCTATTTAATAGGGGTGCCTCACCCATTAGGTAGGGTGGACGTCCCTGCCAATCTGGCTTTTGGCTTTGCCTGGGGGCTCCTTATCTGAGTATGTCAGATGGCCGGGTGTAGTTCCTGCGCCCACGCCTATTGGCGCGCGTGTGGGCGGGAGAATACTGGCGCGCGGGAGAGTATTGGCACGGGCGCGGGCGAAAGTTAGCACGCAGGCAAGTGGTGGTGTGCGGGCGAGATCTGGCTGGTGCACGACTACGGGCGAATGCCGGGTGCGCATGTCCTGGTGCGTGCGCGGGAGAGACCTGGCGCACAGGAGTGCGCTGATGTTTAGGAGAGCACTGGCGCGCAGGTGAGTGCAGGATTGCGCGTGCGCGCGCAGGAGAGTGATGGCGCGTCGGTGAGTGCTGGCGCGCAGGAGCTCGTTGACGTGCAGGCGAGTGCTGGCGCACGGGAGCGCGCTGGTGCAAAGGAGAGTGCTGGCGCGCAGGAGAGTGCTGGCACACAAGAGAGTGCTAGCGAGAAGATGAGTGTTGGCGCGCGGGAGAGCGCTAGCTCGTAGGAGATCATAGGTGCGTAGGAGATTGCCAACGCGCAGGAGAGTGCTGGCGCACAGGAGAGCGCTGGCGCACAGGAGAGCGCTGGCGCACAGGAGATCGTGGGCGCGCAGGAGGGTGCTGGAGTGTGGGCGACCGTGGGCGACTGGGCGCGCAGGCGACCATGGGCGATTGGGCGCAAGGCGCGCAGGAGAGTGTTGGCGCGTAGGCGCATGATGTAGCTGCCGTCTATGAAGGCGAGCAGGTGAAGGGGCGCGCCGAAGCGTTGTAGAGCGGTGACGAGTAGTCTGGTGATGACGAGCTGCTGGTGACCGCTGATGTCTTGTAGGACGTTGGCGAGCTGCAGGGTGATGGCGCGCGGCTGCGCTCTTCGGTAGAACCTCAAGAAGCTTAACGGGAACAGGAACGGTGATGGAAGGTTGGCAGGTCTGAAGGGTGGATGGTCAGGAACTGGGATGTGCCCTTTGTAAGGGCAAGCATTCACTAATGGGGATCGCGAACGATCCGCAGAGAGGTCCAGGACAAGAAGTCGGAGGACTAATAGCAGGTGAAGTGACGGTCAAAGGTCAGATGACTGCAGTGGAGGCTCCTCTGCAGGTGACGGCTCCGACGATGAAGCAGAAGAACCGAAGAGGCACATCTTAGGGAGACCTCTAAGGCGAAGGGGAGGGCAAGCTTTCTGACGAAGGCGCCCTCTAGGGGCCGTTGGATCAACAAGCTGACCGTACGACGCAGCAGTCCTCCAATAAGGAGTCTCTATGAGTGAACTCCCCCGAGGGGGAGAAACACTCGCAGGAGAGACAGACGTTGGACTTAGTTTCCCCCTCGAAAGGATGTTCAGGAACGGGGGAAACTAAGTCGGCAGCAACCGCTGGAGAGTCTGGAGGGGCAGAGGAGTTGGATGACTTCAAGGGTGACACCTCTGACACTACAACGTCGACGAGGGCCAGAGGATCTACCTCTGATGGCGATGATGACTGCTGAATAGAAGCACCATTATGGATGATCTGCAGCAATGCGTCCTTGGAGGGCGGACCCGAGAGCCCCAAGGATGATCAAACCTGCAATAAAGAGGTTAGTGACAAGGCTTCACCTGGGGGGAGAGGTGGAGCCGCTTCGCTAGGGGAAGCAATAACATCTCTTGAGGACCGGGTTGGCCGACATTAACTTGGTCTACGCTACTACTCGACGGTCTCTCATAAGAGGCCGAACAAGTAGGAGCTTCAGAGGAGGGTCGGGAGACGGAAGAAGAGGCCTTGGGTTTTCTTCCCTTCGAAGGAACTTCTTCTTCCGCCGTTGCTCAAACCTCTCCCACTAGGAGGAAGACCACTCCCTACACTCATTACACTTATTTTCACCATCACACCGTTGACCTCTGCATATAGGAGAAAGGGTGTGAGGATTTGTCTCCACCGCCGACATAAATGTTACACAAGGGCAGGTGCGCATGGTAGCAGAAGTCAAATTCCCAAACACACACTAGAGAAAAGAAAAAGCAAAAAAACAGATTGATGGCTGCCAAATAAGGCGCAGGATGAAGAGCAGCAACGTCCGTTCACCATCCGAGCCGAAAGCAAAGTGAGCTCAATCACAGGTGTGTGAGGGGAGGCGGTAGCAAGCTACTCTCCCCTACACCCGCTAACTAGCGGTATGGGTAGTTAATCATTGCTAAATTTTAATGGCTTGGCATTTCAGCTACGCCGAAAGTAATACCCCTTTTAAATAGCGTGGTTTGTATTCCAGTTACGGAACAAATTTTCCAAGCTAAAGGGCACCCCTGCGAGTGAGTGCAAATCTGCCTCATTAAAAATAATCGTGTATTGAGTCAACCCTGACTTGACACAAAACAGAGAGACAATTGCATATTCCAGAAAATCCCTATCTTAAACACTAACCAATCATGCAATATTGAGAAAGAAGCCTTGAGATTGGTATTCAGCATTCAAAGATTTCACACAAACTTATACAGTTACAAACCATAAGCCCCTAGACAACATCTGGATGAGGCCTATGGTAAGCACGCCATAACGCATTCATTATTATTATTATTATTATTATTATTATTATTATTATTATTATTATTACTTGCAAAGCTAGAACCTTAGATGGAAAAGCAAAATGCTATAAGCCCAGGGGCCCTAAAAGGGAAAATGGCCCAGTGCGGAAAGGAAACAAGGAAAAAAAAATATATTTTAAGAACGTAACAACATTAAAATAAATATTTCCTATACAAACTATAAAAACTAACAAAACAAGAGCAAGAGAAATCAGATAGAATAGTGTGCCCGAATGTACCCTCAAGCAAGAGAACTCTAACCCAAGACAGTGGAGGACCATGGTACAGAGGCTATGGCACTACCCAAGACTAGAGAACAATGGTTTGATTTTGGAGTGTCCTTCTCCTAGAAGAGCTGCTTACCATAACTAAAGAGTCTCTTCTACCCTTACCAAGAAGAAAGTAGCTACTGAACAAATACAGTGCAGTAGTTAAACCCCTTGAGCGAAGAAGAATTGTTTAGTAATCTCAGTGTTGTCAGGTGTATGAGGACAGAGGAGAATCTGTAAAGAATAGGCCAGACTATTAGCCGTATGTGTAGGCAAAGAGAAAGAACCGTAACAAGAGAGAAGGATCTAATGTAGTAGTCTGGCCAGTCAAAGGACCCCATAATTCTCTGGCGGTAGTATCTCAATGGGAGGCTGGTGCCCTGGCCAACCTACTACCGCAAATCATTTTAAAGCTACAGGAGTACAACATTGATATCACACAAAACCAATACTGTACACAGATGACAATTTCCGATGCTCTACCTAACCACCCCCAACAACCAAGAACCGTGAGGTAATCAGTCTGGACACGAGAGTGAATGATATAAACCTCGAAAACATCAACTCCAAACCGATCTTCGTACTGAACTTTGCATTGATTTGCCTGAAACCGAAGGATAGCTGTTACTCAAAGCTCACACACTTGAAGGAATGTTATGCGGACATCCGAAAATTCTTCAACTCTTGCAAGTGCCCAGACATTAAGGATGTTACTGTCATTAAAGGAAGGCAAGGGGTAGTCCCCAAGCCAATGCATGCAGATATCTTCCAAAAATCACAAAACCCTTTACTAAGACTGCTTTTAGCAAATCTGGATATGGTTATTAAGACTTTAATGATGTTTAGTAAGTTACTGTTGTGTGTCAGGGAAGTCTGGCCCACCCAACAGGATACTGAGATATAACTTTGACATTTAGCGTTAGACTTGCAAGGTGATTGAGACAGGAAGTATAGCTTAAAGGACTTAGGTTTGTATACTATACTTAGGAAAAATCACAAATTTTACAAATAATTTGTATTTTTCCTAGCTAAACAAACCTGAGTCATTTAAAATGGGTATACTGTACTCTGGCGCACAACCTGGTATGGTCAATGAAGAATTATCGAGGATCTGTCAACCAATATGGCATGCCCTACTCACCTGTGTGTTGGGTCGACAGGCTCTGGCTTGAAATGGGGAACTCACTAACTCCAGCTAGGACTTGCAGGGTGGATGCAACAAGAAGTAACGCTTGAATGACTCAGGTTTGTATAGCTAGGAAAAATAGAAATTATTTCTAAAATTTGTGATTTGTTCCTGCACGAAAATAATCCTCCATCATTTAAAATGGGAGTCTTCCTTAGATGGAAGGCAGTCCCGTTGGCAAACAACCAGGGATGAACTTGCAGAGTCTGTGTACAGTCTGGTAAGATGAAAAGCAGTGCACGTCACCCTTGCATTCTGTGACCCTGTCAACTGTTTGGCGTGCGAGGTAGAGTAATGTGCACATCACACTTTATACTAAAATGACTAATTCGTAGAAAATTTGTATTAAACCTTAGCTATTTAATAGGGGTATTACATTTGGTGTAGCTGAAATGACGAGCCAATAAATTTTAACGAGGGTTAACTACCCATACCGCTAGTTAGCGGGGTTAGGGGAGGGTAGCTTGCTACTGCCCCCCTCAACCACCTGTGATTGAGCTCACTTTGCTTGGAGGTAGGACTTCAAGGGGGATAGGGCTGGCGGGTAAGTTTGTTTAAATAGCTAAGGTTTGTACAGTTAGGAAAAATACAAATTATCTACGAATTTGTCATTTGTTCCATAACTGGAATACAAACCACACTATTTAATAGGGGTGACTCACCCATTAGGTAGGGTGGACGTCCCAGCCAATCTGGCTTTGGCTTTACCCGGGGGCTCCTTATCTGAGTGTGTCAGTACTCAAAAATAAGGAGTCCCTGCACCTCGCTAAAATGTTGCTACGCAAGGTTCGCAGACTATGCAAGCTGTGTGTTGAGGTATATAGAAGTGTGACTGTGCAGGTAAAGTTATTCAGAGTTCTTTGGAAGGAAAAACTGTGTAGCTATGGCTTTCCCAATACCACCTTGTCAGGGTATGGGGACGCAACAGTATTACAGTGAACCCTCGCTACTTCGCGGTTCGACAATCGCGGATTCACCACTTCGCGGGGTTTTTCCATAACCCATATATATATACATATCGCGGATTTTCCGGAAAATTCGAAAATACCGCGAAATCTGAAGACAACCAAATACGATATTTTGTTACCTGTAATTCCATTAATACTGTAATTAGTAATATCTGCTCTTACTGATTGTTCATTGCATTACATATGATATATAATTCAGCACAGAAAGAAATAAAACACGAAAAGAGAATGTGATCATACGATAATGTACTGTATACAGTACGTAGTAAAATTAAATCGAACATGAAACGCAAATCAGATGCAGTCATACAATACGTATTAGAATGGTGTACAGTAAGGCTGCTGTTGACTACTACTGTACGTACAGTACTACAAATGTAATGGATGTGCTTCTTTTCCATGAATCTTTTGTATGTATACGTACGTAGTACTGCATCCAATAATATTCTTTGTTGCAAAAATCACATTTCGAATAAGCGTACGAGAGAGAGAGATAGAGAGAGAGAGAGAGACACACACATCCTACAACAAAAGCGTAAAATAGCGTACGTAAAGCTGTATTATTATTACTGTATTGTTATTATTATTATTATTGTTGTTGTTGTTAATAAAATTATTATTGTTATTATTATTATCATTATTATTATTATTACAGTACTGTACTGTATTATTATCATTATTTATTATTATTACGGTATTACTTAATCTACGTACGTTCGGTATGCGCGGGGCATCTTCTATGAGTTGGTAACCTACGCATCATAGTACTGTAAGACGGGTTGTGATTGGTTCAAGCGCTGATAGATGACGAATCAGAACTCAAGTTTTGTTATCTAGCCTGTGATTGGTGTTTTGCCATCATCTCATATCCGCAGCATCTAGGTTCTCGCGGGGCTGGATCGTCCACTCTCTGTTACCGCGTATCGCTGAGTAGACGTTCTTAAGTTTGTGAATCTGTGCTGTGTGCGACTTTTTTAAGTTGAACTTTTTGTTACTGTAAATCCTACTGTAATGGCTCCCAAGCGTTCTGCTTCTCTTAAGGCTGGTAGTGAGCCTAAACGCCACCGAAGGATGATGACGATAGCTGAGAAGGTTACGCTTCTCGACATGTTAAAAGATGGTAGAAGTTACGCGGCCGCTGGCCGCCATTTTGGCATCAACGAATCTACTGTTCGCTATATCAAGAAGGACGAGGCGAACATTAGAAAGACGGCTGCAATCACCTTTAGCAGATCAGCGAAGCGAGTCGTTACAACGCGTAATAAAACGATCGTACGCATGGAAGGTGCTTTAGCTGTGTGGATTGCCGACTGCCGGAAGAAGAACATAGCGTTGGATACGAACACCATCCAAACAAAGGCTTTGAGCTTATATGAGAATTTTGCTGCAAAGGAACCTAAAGACGACGACGGCAACCATGCTGAAGATGATGATGATGCAGATGATCCTAAACCAGGGACATCCACTGATTCCCAGCCTCAGGAACGTTTTTCCGCCAGAAAAGGATGGTTCGCGAAGTTTCAGAAACGCTTCGCCCTGAAAAGCGTTTCCCTGCATGGGGAGTCTGCTTCCGCTGACACTGCCGCTGCTGAAACTTACGTGAACCAGACGTTCAAGAATATTATCGCCGAAGGTGGATACAAGCCGGAACAAGTCTTTAATATGGATGAGACCGGCTTGTTTTGGAAGAGAATGCCGTCGCGAACTTTCCTGTTTAAAGAGGAAGCCAAAGCCTCTGGCTTTAAAACATTCAAGGATCGCGTTACCCTCGTGATGTGTGGCAATGCTGCTGGATTTTTGCTAAAGCCGGGGCTTATTTATAAGTCGAAAAATCCTCGCGCTTTGAAAAATAAAAATAAGAATCTCCTTCCCGTGTACTGGATGCATAATCAAAAAGCATGGATTACGAAGATGCTGACCTCCAACTGGTTCCATCAGTGTTTTATCCCGCAAGTCAGCAAATATCTCTTAGAGAAGGGCTTGCCATTCAAGATCCTTCTCCTTATGGATAACGCTGGTGGACACGCAACTGACCTGTCGCATGAGGGCATTCAGGTTGAGTTCCTGCCACCCAACACCACGTCATTAATTCAACCGATGGACCAGGGGGTTATCAGGGCGTTCAAGGCCCTCTACACGAAGAACACCTTGGCGGACCTCGTTGCGTGTGTGGATGCTGCCCAAGATGATGAGGATGAAGATTTTAACTTGAAGGCGTACTGGCGGCAGTACACCATAGCCATGTGCCTGCAGAATATTCAGAAGGCACTTCAAGAGATGAAACCTGCAACCGTGAATGCGAGCTGGAAGAAGTTGTGGCCCGATATTGTTTACGACGACAAGGGATTTACTCCGTCGGAAATCCAACACTCTGCAATACGCAAATCTGTGCAGTTGGCTGCCATAATTGGAGGTGACGGGTTTGGCGACATGACGACTGAAGACGTCGACGAGTTGTTGGACTGCCATTCCCAGCCCCTAACTGACGCAGACCTCGAAGACCTGACGAAATCGGCAAGCGAAGAAGAGAGTGAAACCCAGGAAGAGACCCAAGAAAATGTCGAAGAAACGGGCTTAACATTAGAACGGCTTGCCAAGGCCTGCAACCATGCGAAGGAGTTGAAAGAAATGTTGCAAGAGTGGGACGAGGATATGGTTCGCTCGATGCAATTCTGCAACAAGATCGATGAAGACATGACTCCCTACAAAATGCTCTTGGATCGAAAAAAGAAGCAGCGGCAACAACTTCCGATCACAATGTTCTTCCAGCCTCGCAAAAAAGAGCCAGTTCCTCCTGCTAGTACGCCTTCGGAAGAAATTGAAGAAGTTTCCCAGGAAGAAGTTGAAGAGGTGTCCCAGGAAGACACCTCCGTCTGAAGAGACGTAAAATACTACCTGGCTGCACAGTAGAACACATCATCAGCTTCATCATCATTATTTCTACTGTGCAGCAAATTCATCGCCATCATCATTCAAGTTTTTCTTCAACTTCTTTCGTGGTGAGTACAGTAACAATCTTTATTTTTTACTTTAATATTCTTACTGTACATTCTAAAACTGTATTTGTGCCTGTTTTATAGTTTAGTACTGTACGTACTGTATGCATTAAGTTAAAGGGAAGGTTTTAAAAGTCTACATGTTGTAACCTATCATTTTTTTTTGTTTAAAATTTACATTTACGTACGTAAAACAATCTCTCTCTCTCTCTCTCTCTCTCTCTCTCTCTCTCTCTCTCTCTCTCTCTCTCTCTCTCTCTCTCTCTTTCTCTCTCTTTCTCTCTCTCTCTCTCTCTCGTAAATTGTTTTCCTGCTTTGCTACGTACAATACTGTACAGTATGTGCTGTACAGTACTGTATGATTTTATATAGATACGGTAAATTATATTTGTAAGGTAACATATTTTGTAAATGCTTTTACTGTAAATACTGTATGTACTGTATCATTATTTATCACTATCATCATGCGCGTTAAATGCCTTGTTTGTTCTGAGCGTGGTTGTTTACTGAGCGTACAGTACTTTATGACGCCGTCGTTTCAGGCGGCGTCATAAAGAAAAACATTTCATTTGGAAGTCCTAAGAAAAATACGTAAACTAAAACATTGGTAATAAAAAAATCAACATACAGTACTGTATAATCAATATAATCGATGCAAAAACTAACCTATACATATACTGTATGTGTACACTAAATGAGTTTGTTTCTTCATTATGATCAGAGATGAACGTAAACAAATCATTGGTTGCCATTTTTTATCGTGCTTTTTAGGTGTTTAGGAAACGCATGATATAAAATCGCCTTTAATATTTGTGCCTGTTTTAGTTTAGGGTGCTGTAGTACATGCATTAAGTGTTCTGTACATTAAAGGGTGGTTTGTTAACAGTACTACGTACAAGGGAAGGTTTTAAAAGTCCGAATATACATGTTAAATAAATAGGTAAATATGATGTCACTACTTCGCGGATTTTCACCTATCGCGCCCGCGTCTGGAACCTATCTACCGCGATAAACGAGGGTTCACTGTAGTTTAATACTAGGTACACAAGGAAGCATGGTTTACATGCAGTGGTTTGAGGTCAGCTGTGCAGAGAACCCAGGATGCTGCTTTCCTCAAGAGAGAGGAGAATGAAGAAAAGAATAAGGGTCAGGCAAACCTTTTCATTAACGCAGACTAAAACTGGGTAACAATGCCCTCACCCTTCTGCTACTTGTCCAATAAGGAGCTTGAGGTTTTAAACCAGCTGTTGTGCAGCCACCACAGGACCAATAGAGATCGTATCGAGTCTCCTATGGGTCACGTCTTGCAGGTAGTGGGATGTGAATGTGGTCTGATGATTCCAAACCCCAGTTTGAAGAACCTGCGTCACAGAGAAGTTTCTCTTGAATGCCAGGGTCGTAGCCACGCCCCTGACATCATGAGCTCTGGGGCGACGTGAAGGAGGAGGGTCTGGATTCAATGCATGGTCTATGACCTTGCAAATCCATGCTGAGATGGTGTTCTTGGTGACCCTCCTCTTAGTCCTTCCTGTGCTGACGAATAGCACAGGCACACGGGGATGGGCTGCGGCTGTTCTCAAGATACAGCCTCAAACTCCTCACTGGGCATAGTAAGAGATGGTCTGGGTCATCTGTTACAGTGCGGAGACTAGAAATCCAGAAGGAGTCAAATCGTGGATCCGCTACTCCCGGATTCTGAGTCTTAGCAATAAACACAGGGACGAAGCTGAACGTAACCTCTCACCATCCCCTTGAATGGGTGATGTCGTATAAGAGACCATGAAGTTCACTGACTCGATTGGCCGAAGCCAAAGCTAGTAGGAACACCGTCTTCCAAGTCAGGTGGCGATCGGTTCCCTGCGTAATTGTTCATAGGGAGGTCTCTTAAGAGACCTGAGAACTCGAACCATGTTCCATGGGGGAGGTCTCATTTATGACTGGGGGCAGGTAAGTTCATAACTCCGTATGAGTAAGGACAGTTCTAGTGATGAAGAAATGTCCATTCCTTTCAGTCTGAAGGGGAGGCTTATGGCTGAGCGATAGCCTTTTACTGCCAAAACTGACAGACGCATTTCTTCACGCAAATACACGAGAAACTCTGCTATTGCTGGAATAGTGGCATCGAGTGGAGAGATACCCCTTCCACGACACCAATCACAGAAGACTTTCCACTTTGCCTGGTAGACTGCTACTGATGATTTACGCAGGTATCCAGACATCCGAGCCGCAACATGTTGCGAAAATTCTCTCTGAGAGAGGAGATGCTGGATAGTCTCCATGGGTGAAGTCGTAGCGGCGCTACGGCTTTGTGGAATATGTTGGCATGGGGTTTTGAGTAGATTGTGTCATGGAGGGAGTTCTCTTGGGGGCTCCGTTAGGACCTTCAGAAGGTCTGGAAACCATTCTGTGTGATGCCATAGCGGAGCTATGAGGGTCATGGAAAGATTGACCGATGTTTTGGTCTTGTCGAGTACCCTCCTCATCAGACAGAACGGGGGAAAGGCGTAAACGTCGATGTTATCCCACCGTTGTTGGAATGCATCTTGCCAGAGAGCCTTGAGGTCTGGGACTGTGGAACAATACAGCGGGAGCCTGAAGTTCAGGGCCGTTGCAAAGAGGTCCACAGTCGGAGAACCCCACAAAGTCAGGTCTTTGTTGGCTACTAGATGATCCTAAGACCACTCAGTACTCACTATCTGAGATGCTCTGCTCAGGTTGTCGGCAAGCACATTCCTTTTACCCGGAATGAAGCGTGCCGATAGTGATATCGAGTGGATTTCGGTCCATCTCAGTCTACTGCTAGATGGGATAGCTGCTGCAAAAAAGTACCTCCTTGCTTGTTGATTTAAGCCACTACTGTGGTGTTGTTGCTCATCACCACTACTGAGTGGCCCGCCAGGAACTGATGGAACTGTTGAAGGGACAGAAAGACAGCCTTCATCTCTAGGAGATTTATGTGGAGGTACCCTTCTGACTGACCAGAGGCCTGAGGTTGTGTGGTGCAGCACATGGGGCCCCACTTTTTTTTTCTTTAAGCGTCTGAGAACAGCATCAAATCCGGAGAGAGGACGAGAAGATCCGCTCCCTTTCATAGGTTCTTGTCTGCCACCCACCACTGGAGGTCTGTCAGTTCCGCTGATCCCATGGGGATCCGGATGTCTGGAGAATCGCGAGTCTGATTCCACCGGGACTTGAGTTGCCACTGGAGAGATCTCATCCCGAGGCGACCATTGGGAACTAGACGGGCCAGCGATGAAAGGTGACTGAGGAGACGTAACCACGTTTGGGCTGGAAGTTCTTCTCGTCTGAGAAAGGGTCTTGCGACCTTCCTCAGCCTTGTTATCCTGTCGTCTGATGGGAAGGCTTTGTGGAGATTGGTGTCTATAATCATGCCTAGGTATACCATTCTCTGTGTAGGAAGCAGAAAGCAGAGAAGACTTCTCGAGATTTACCATGATCCCCAGATCCTGGCAAAGTCTTAGAAGTTTGTCTTGTTGTTGAAGAAGGGTTGACATTGATTCTGCTAGGATTAGCCAGTCGTCCAGATAACGAAGGAGACGGATGCCAATCCTGTGTGCCCAAGATGACACTAGGGCAAACACTCTGGTGAAAACTTGAGGTGCTGCGGAAAGACCGAAGCACAGCACCTTGAACTGGTACTTTCTGTTGTCTAGGCTGAATCTTAAGTACTTCCTTGAAGACGGATGGATTGGGATCTGGAAGAACACGTCCTTTAGCAGTGTACACATGAAGTCCTGAGGTCTTACTGCTAGTCTGACAGTGTCTGCCGTCTCCATGCTGAACGGAGTTTGTTTGACAAACTTGTTCAGGGCTGCGAGGTCGATGACTGGTCTCGATGAGACTTCCTCCACCTCTCAGCAGTAAGTTCCACGTCTTTAGGTTCAAAAAGGTGGGTCCCCTCTACGGAGGAATGTCTGAGCCTATTCATCTCAACGCTGGGGACCTGTTGGTGGAACCTCTCAGACACTGCATCTCGACATTTCAAGATAGTGTTTGCCCACAAGTTTGAAACTTGGTGGGCAAGAAACTCGATCGTGCGAGTGCCTGAGAGTAAAAAGGTCTCCATTGCCTTCCTGGTACGCTCCTTGGAAAAATCCTTGGATCGTACCAGGATACCCCAGGTACCTAACCAGATGTCCAGCCACGAAGTAGCTTGCATCGCATACTTAGCGACCTTTTCCTGGTTAAGGACTTCGGCCACCGAGAAAGAGACCTGCCGGCTGGAGATTCTCTCAAGAAGGACTCCACTGGTTAGCTCTTCCACAGAGTGGTGAAGTGGAAGAGCTGAACAGGGCTCCTCCAGGATCTCAAAGTACCTCCTTTGCTGTACGCGAGGAGGTGGGAGGAGCTTGTTCGTTGAGCCGGCATGGTTGGAGGAGGCAAACTCGGAGAGCTGTTGGGCGATCTTGTCCCTGGTACTCTTCAACCCCTAAAACAGGGCAGGGCTACACTGGTCTTTGAGGGTTTCTGAGTGCCGAAGACGCAGTCTAGGACCGTGTCTTTGTCCTCCCGAGGGGGTATCTCTGGGTCGGAAAACCCATTGAGAACCCTCATTAGAGTCAGAACCAGCCAGAATGCATGTTCTGATTCTTGTTGGTTTCCTCCTGATGTTGGACTCGCAGCAAAGTCTCCTTCTGTCCCTAACAACTCTTCTTGGGGTGAGTCGTGGACATCCCTTGAGTGGCTGGTTGTCTCCGTTCTAGTCCTGGTGGAGGACTTTGGTAGAGTCTTGGAGTCTTTGGAATCCTTCCGAGGAAGGAGGTAAGATTCCAACATCGAAGGCCTGAGTGTCATGTCCCTCCTGGTCTCAGATTGAGGGGAACCCTCTACGTGAAGGGAGGTTTCCTCCAACGGTGGGATGGAGGAGTGCCTCTCCTTGCGCGATTCCCTTGGTGAAGGATGGTCTTCATCAAACAGGGAGGGAGAGTATCCCTGGGGAGACACTGGAGGGACTAGCCTTGATGGTCTACGTGGAATCAGCTTCACCCTCAGGGAAGTGACCACGTCGGAAACTCCTCTTTTCCTCTTCAAAGGGGTAGAGGAAACCACGGTTCTGTGTCTCGAGTCCACAGCTATAGGTTGCTCTGATGAGCGGTCGGACAGGACAGGCTTGAATGCCTGTGTTACAGCTCTGACTAAGGCACTGAACCAAGGCTGCTGACTGACTGATGCCCTGTCAGACAGATCCCCTGAAGGGAAAGGGACCGAAGGTTCCCTACAAGGAGTCACCATAACAGGTGGGTTTGCCTTAGAAGGCAGTTTAGGGATCCTGAACCCCTCTGCTTGTGCCTGTTTCCCTTCTCCCGCAGGACGTGCTGGAATGCGTTTGTGGGGAGGGGAATGAGGTGATGGTGACCTTGCTGGGTGTAGATCCTGTGCCTGTGCCTGTTGACGCGCGTACGCGGGAGAATATTGGTGCACAGGAGATTAGTAGCGCGTGCGCGGGTGCGCAGGAAAGTATTAGCGCGCATGCGCAGGTGAAAGTTAGAGTGTGCGTATGTCTTTGTGAGTGTGCGCAGGAGAGGCTTGACGCGCAGGAGAGCGCCGGCGGACAGGTGAGTGCTGGCTCGTAGGTGAGCGCTGGATTGCACTAACTGTTTCACCTGCAGCGTGTTGGTGCGCAGGAGAATAATGGTGCGCAGGCATTTGTTGACATGCAGGTGAGTACTGGTGCGCGGGAGAGCGCTAATGCGCAGTAGAGAATTGGCGCGCAGGCTGGAGCGCAGGAGATATTGCCGCGCAGGAGAGCGCAGGAGATAATTGGCGCGCAGGAGAGCGCTGGTGTGCGGGAGACCACTAGCGCGCAGGAGAATTATGGCTTGCAGGTGAGTGTTGGCGCACAGGAGGGCGGTGGCACGCAAGAGGGCGGTGGCGTGCAGGAGGGCATGGGTGCTGATGCGCAGGAGATCGTGGGCACGCAGGAGAGCGAAAGCGCTTTGTAGTACACTGGCGCGTGGGCGACCCTGGGCGTGTGAGCGCAGGGTGCGCAGGTGAACATGGGCGCACAGGAGAGTGCTGACACGCAGGAGAACGTTGGCGTGCAGGCACATGATCTTGCTGCCTTCTATGAGGGCGAGCAGGTGAAGGGGCACGCCGAAGCGCTGTAGAGTGCTGACGAGCAGTCTGATGACTGCTGGTGAGTGTTAATGTCCTGTAGGTTGGCGAGCTGCAGGGTGATGGCGCACAGCTGCGCACTTTGGTAGAGCTACTATAGGTTTTACCGGTGACAGGAACAGTGATGGCAGGTCGGCAGGTCTGAAGGGTGGATGGTCGATGTGCCCTTTGTACAGGCGACCATCCACCGAAGGGGATCGCGAACGATCAGCAGAGAGTTCCAGGACCGAAGTCACAGGACTAGTTGCAGGAGCAGTGACGATCCATGACTGCAGCGGAGGCTCCTCTGCAGGGGACGGCTGCGACGACAATGAACCAAAGAGGCGCCTCTTCACCGCTGGTGAAGGGATACCTCTAAGGCGAAGTGGAGGGCGTGCTTTCCGACGAATGCGCCCTCTGGGAGCCGTTGGATCAGCAGGCTGATCGTACGCCGCAGCAGACCTCCGAAGAGAAATCTCTATAAGTGAACTCCCCCGAGGGGGAGAAACACTTGCAGGAGAGACAGACGTTGGAATTAGTTTCCTCCTCAAAGGATGTTCAGGAACGGGGAAAACTAAGTAGGCAGAATCCGCTGGAGAGTCTGGAGGGGCAGAGGAGTTGGATGATATCACATGAGACACTGACACAATAACGTCGACGAGGGTCAGAGGATCTACCTCCGACGGCGACGATGACTGCTTAACAGAAGCACCCATGCGGATGATGTAGCAAAGCTTCCTTGGAGGGCGGATCCGTAAGCCCCAAGGAAGACCAAATCTGTAAAATAGGGGTTAGTGGCAAGGCCTCACCCGGGGGGAGAGGTGGGGATGCTTCGCTAGGGGAAGCAACATCATCTCTCGAGAACCGGGGTTGACCGACATTAACTTGGTCTACGCTACTACTCGATGGTCTCTTATAAGAGGTCGAACGAGTAGGAGCTTCGGAGGAGGGTCGGGAGACGGAAGAAGAGGCATTAGGTTTATTTCTCTTCAAAGGAACCTTCAAAGGAGAAATATCCAGCTTGGACTTCTTCTTCCGCCGTCGCCCAAACATCTCCCACTGGGAGGAAGACAACTCCCTACACTCATTACACTTATTTTCACTATCACACCGTTGACCTCTGCATACAGGACAAAGGGAGTGAGGATCTGTCTCCACAGCTGACATAAACGTCCCACAAGGGCGGCCGGAGAGTCCAGGGGAGGTGCGCATGGTCGCAGAAGTCAACTTCACAACACACACTAAGAGAAAAACAAAAAGCAAAAGTCATTAATGGCTGCCAATATTCGGCGAGGATGAAGAGCAGCAATATCCATTCACCATCCGAGCCGAAAGTAAAGTGAGCTCAATCACAGGTGTGTGGGGTGGGGTGGGGTGGGGGGGGGGGGGGGGGCAATAGCAAGCTACCCTCCCCTACTCCCGCTAACTAGCGGTATGGGTAGTTAACTCTCGTTACAATTTAATGGCTCATCATTTCAGCTACGCTGAATTAAATAGCTTGGTTTGTCTTCCAGTTACTGAACAAATCCCTCTACAGTATACAAATTGGATATGTAGAGGTCTTCTACGTCGCTTTCTCTTTTTACATAACGTGATTCTGCACAAAGAGGAATGAAGTGGGAGATGCACACATAAGGCTAGACGATGCAAGAGATCAGATTTTTGTGGTATGTGTAAAAGGAAAAAGTGCAAAGCATGCCAGGTGCAAAGGAGTGCGGTCGGTTTGAAATCTTTGGGCAGCGAGAATATCGTGAAACTGCGAGTGGGTGAGTTTCTGTCTAATAGGGTATATGGTTCTCAATATCGCAAATATCCAAACCCGGGAAGGTAGAACCAGCGAAGAATATCAAGGGCTGACTATACTGTAATGGGTCACGGACCACAGCATTAAATGATATGCTCGTGTCTGTGAATGGCAATGAACCTGCAAACAAGTAACAAGATTAAAATTTTGCAGATCAACCACAATCCATTTCAAAAGGAAAATGAGAACAACATTTCTACTCCTAGTAAAAAAACTATCTGTAACTAGCTAGCTTACCTGCATGAGTGTCTAACCAGGATTAACGTAGCACATGAGAGTGATGATGACGAAAGAGATGAACACAAGGCCAGACACTATACTCTTACACATACAAAAATTATGGAGTGTAACTGTTAACCTAAGATACTATGCTACCTGCTCTGAACGGAGTCGGTTCACTACACTAATTGCTGGGCAGCTACCACGGGTCCAATGGAAAAAGTGTCCAAAGACCTATGGATGCAGTCCCCGAGACAGTGAGCAGTAAAGGTGGTTTATCTTTTTCCAACACCAGCTTTAAGGACTTGTGTCACTGAATGGTTTTTATAGAAAACCACAGGGGCAGTAATTCCTCCGACATCATGGGAGTTTGGAATTGATTGCTTAGATGGATCTCCCTGATTTTTGTACACTCCCATGGTTTCCCAAAGCCAGAAAGAATTGGTGTTTTTAGTTACTTTTTTCTTCATCCTGCCAATTATGACGAAAATATTTTGTACCATAGGACGACACTGATGTGTGCGCTTCAAGTAGAGATGAATTGCCCTTCATGGGACAAAGTAACAGATCACCCATATTATCAATTACCTCCCTGATTGATGAAATGGAGGAGTCAAACTGTTTGTCATTAATTGATGGATTCTGTGTTTTTGAGACAAAGTCTGGTACTAAGGAGAACGACAGTTGCCTTCACCTCATAGTGTGTTAAACCAAGTACGAGAGTGCAAGAAAGGGTTGAATTCTGTCTCCGGTAATGAAGATGGTACGGTTCATGGAGAAGCCTACACTGCAAAGGCTGCTGTTTATAAGAGGAAATATAGATTTTGCAGGCAGCAGCTAAGGCTGCTTAGATAAAGCCACTCTCCTAAAGAAGGTAGCTTGGCTCACCATCTCCCATTTATCAATTCCCACTGCAAACTCAGCAGGCGGGAACTAAGTTGGACATTGAGTCATGGGTGTGTTCTGAAGTGCTAATGAGTCTCTCGAAGCCATTTGACGCACACACTAACATCTGCATCCCTTCTCTTGAGGATGCAGTTTCTCCAGAGGAAAGCACATTGTTGAAACAGGAACCTAGTGCCTTGGCCCTTGATCGAATGAGTTCTTCATACTGTTTACGGACTTTAGGGTCCAAAAGATTCTTTGAAACTGTGCCCAACCAGTGATCCAACCATAAGCATGACATGGAAGCTACAGGGGAATATTCCAGTTTAAAATTTCAGCCACTGTCAAAATGAGCTGACTACTGGGAGACTTTTTCACTCGAGAACCCAAGGAACAAGGTTGCCACATCAGGATCTAGAGGTAACGGATTAGGATATGCCCTTCTGTAACATAGAACTTTCTCTCCTTAGAGAGCACCAGGGTGATTAATTTTAACAATCTCCCTGCTTTTAGGGAATCCTTCTGAGCAGAGACCTATTGTTCAATTTTACAAATGGTGTCCTCTGCCTGTCAGGACAAGGGTAGTTCCAGCCTATGTCTAGAGCTGTGGGGTTCGGAGAAGAACCCGTCAATGGATGTTGTCCTCCAAAAGTATGGTGCAGGAGGAGCCTCTCAAAGTTTATTTAACTTTCGGATTACCCCTAAAAACTCACAGAAAGGATGAATCCTCACTCAACTTCTAGAGGATCTATACCTGTATTATCTAAGGAATCCACCTTTACAGGAGTGACAGATGGATCTTCAATCATAGTGGAGAGGGAGAACCAGCGAGGTCTACTCTAGCCTTTTTACTCAGCAGAGGAACAGAACTACAGTACATTGTCTCCCCACCCCTGGTACAAGAATGGGGAACGGGACAGTGACAAAGGATGATCTTGCCAGGACAACTCTTCCAGTGAGGCAGAGTTAGGATGTTAGGAGAAGGGAGTGGAGGTTTTAACATCCTCCTCGTCTGAGTTAAGGTCAAGATAAATTGTGGAAAAGCGGTAGTCCCCTAGAAATTGCTGAAAGACTCTCGTTAGAAACTGATGGAATTGGGGAGTATGAGGTCAAATGGGACTCTGGAAAGATGAAACTGGGAAATCACCCTAGGAAACAGAAGGAAAGGCTCAGGGTATCTTTCTTTCCATTTGACTTTGAGGTAGAACTATGTTAATTTTCGGTATAAATGGAACATTTCCCCACCCCTTAGGAGTTAATCTATGAGGTGGAATTTTGCACAAATTGCAACATCTCGTCATCCTCCGATAAAACAAGCGGAGGAAAACGAACATCCTTATGAGATACTGCATGATCCAGTCCTGCAGAAAGAGGGCGTGCACTGTAAGGGACTGAAGGGCGCTCCCCTACATTGCAGATTGGCGGGAACAACTCTAATTTGCTGTTTGCCGGACACCCCTTGCACTTCTCTGAACTGTAAAAAGGTGGACACACCTTACTAATTTGCATCCTTTGTTGTTCTTGATGAATCACCACACTACCACCTACTTGTTGCAGACACTCTGGCATGGGGATAAAATCCCGACATTGAACTCGGTCAGTATCCGTCATCTGACGTACCACTTTCAACAACACTGTCAAAAAAGATTTAAGAGGACATACCTTGATCATCACAAAATCATGGCCCTCTTGGTATAAGCGGAAGACCAGATTTCGTTGGACAATGTGGAGCAGAATAGGATGTCAAGAAAGGCAATGGTATAGAATCAAGCAAGGTTAAAGATGGACTTTTAAGTGATGGTTAGCACTCTAGTATATGCTCTGGTATGCGTTCAAGCGAACGCTCAGGAGATACTTAGGTGAATGCTCTAAAAACCTCAGAGGTGATCCCAGAGGCTTATAACCTCAAAACTCACTTTGAGAAACCATGTCAAAAATAAAGAGCTGGTCGTAAGACTCCAGAGCACTGAAAGGTTGCAAAAGCGATGGCTCATAATACCGTTTCTCAACCATCGTGTGGCCAGCATCAGTCGGGACACCCTCAATGAAAGCAGATAAAGAGGTAGTGAGGGGATCATCCTGAAACGTAGGATCCCTTACCTCACTATAAAGGGCAGACGAATTTACATCTTCAGGATAAACCTGGAGAAATACATGGCCGCCATCCTTTTTCGGTTAGACTGGTGGCAGACCTGACAATGGAAGCTCAGAGAAAGGGACTTCTGGTGTTAGGAGGGGATCTAGACTTCTAATTCTCCAACAGCGAAACAGTTGAAGGAGAATGGTCTTGTTTAGAATTCTTCTTTCTTTTGTGAAATTTTTATAGATACAGAAACAGAACATGGCTTTGTTTTACTGGGGATGTGAGGAGAGTTAAGGCTTTTCCACTCCCTGACCTTTTCCCTAGTTTTGAGACCACTGTCTCTGCATCTAAGTACTGTTTTGGCTCCTGACAAAACCAAGTCTGTAAATTTTCTTTTCTTTTCAGGATCACTTAAGTCTTGAGAAGAAGTGAAGCATGACACAGCACCTGACCAATGATCCAACCATTATCTTGCAAGCTGAATATGGAGGTGGTTTCCATGACATCCAATTCGGATGAGGAAAAACTGTGTTCTCGGTGCTTAATCTATCTATCGAGATGCCAGGGGTCAATGTTGTTAAGGACTAGATCACTTGGGAACGTAAAAACTCCTCTGACGGGAGCGAGCTGGAGTTAGGATCCTATAGGACCTACTTGTGCTCTTATTAAAGATTTGGGGCCCTGCAATCAGGTCATTGATATTATTGATCGCTTCTTCAGTCAGTTCTAACCATAGCTCTAATAATGACTTTTATCCTAAGGGACACTGGAGTGCCTGTCAATGGCAGTTTTGCCTCCTTTGACAGGATTTCGCAATGCTTCACCTAGGCATATTTTGTTTCCTGATCAGGACTAAGATCTTCACAAAGGTAGATAACGATTCAAGGTCTTCTGCCTCTGCCCATATGGGACCTTGATCTGGCTCTATAGGGTCAACTGTATTGTCTCCCTAGATTTCTAAGGGCTTTTCTAGATCCAGGACTCACCTTGGGTGACTGAGCTATCACCTGTAGGGTTACTTCTGAAGGGCTTACCCTGTTCTATTGCAAAAACTCCAGGACGAACTCTGTTTGAGGGTTTGGAGAATGCCTCTGTTAGAAAGTGGCCGTAGGAAAATGTGACATGCACTGTGATCACATCCTAGCCATGACTATCTGTTCCGGTAGGTCCGTCTTGGGATAAAGCTTCCTCAGAGGCTTGAACCAGTGGTTCACTGTCCTGAATGGATACATTAACATTCTCGTAGGAATATTCTCTAATGTGAGAAAGTAAATATTCATACACGCACATTCTTGCAGATGAGTCTTCCTGACTCACTGATCTATCAAAAGGTTAATTGTGAATATGAAGGGGATGAGGCAATTCAACATCCACAGATATTTCCTCCTTAGTTACAGAATAAGTGTGTTAAATTGTGTTCATCGGGACTGGTAGGTGGGTTGCCTGTGATACAAACCCATGCTCCTTACAATTTCTTTCAAAAGAAGTGATTCTGGGTAAAGCTGATTTTCCTAACGCAGAACGGTGCGTATGCTCCAGGGACCCCATTTCTTTATAGTGGAGTGTGCGACCAGGTGATCATGTGCCATTTACAGAGCGCATATGATATGAAGGGTGCCTATCCCATGGAAAGCATTCATAAACTGGAGTGTATATCGCTGAACGTGTGGACAATGTGAAGCGTGTGACCAGGGGTAGATTCCACCATTGCATGAGTATGCATACTAGAGCTACCAAGTTCCAGTCAGCGCATACTAACTGGTGATAGCCGTCCATGATGGCAAAAAGGTGACCACTCTATTACTTTTCTTGGAGAGTGAGTGCAAATTGAAGGTGCGGAAAGGCAAAAACACCCCATGTGGCTGCAAGCTGATGAGCTTCATGACCACATGATTACAGTTATCTTAGAGAGCAAGGATCTATTTTAAAGCGCGAGTAATCAGCAACTATAGGTGTGAGCGTGCCTAATTTTAAGTGTGTACATTCTAGTGATTGGAGCTTGCTATCCATGACTACTCAAGAGGTAGTAAGCTGTTCAGCAAGAGCTCTCTATTATCGCAATTCGGCGAACACTATGCTCATAAATAGTCGTCATATGTGGTGATCGTAATGATTGAGTGTGCAGCACAATCATTAGAGAGCGAGATAATAGTTTGGACTACTCGAGGAAGGAATGCGAGGTTGCTTTCGCTTCAAAATTGTAGTCGTTGGTATCTCCATTGTCTGCAGTCCTCAGACTACCAATAAGGAGGGTAGTTCTATATTGAGTATTTCTGCCTGCTTGGCAGATGGGGAAGATCCCTGCATATTACCCAGGGCTTATAGTAATTTATGAGTCAAGGGGATGCCATATAGGGCACAGGAAGGCCAAAGTGTCCATACGGCCATTTCCTCAGCATCCTGAGGAATTTCAAGTGGCTTACTATGTGGAGAAGTGCTAGATAGCACTATTTCACCTGCAGAGGCCACTACCACAGATTCTTTTCTTGTTTTCCCAAGGGTAATATCACTACCGCCATCATCCTTCTCCACCCAGATAGAGGGAGACATAGAAAGGTCAGAGGTCAGATTACTATGAGGAGGAAGAGGGTCAATGGATTTCCTCAATTTTGAAGAAGATAACAACTATGAACAATCCTGTTTCGGCTTCTTCCTTTTCTTCCCATATTCCACCCACTGCTCTGATGGCCAGTCTTTACACTTATTGCTTGGGGAACTCCAGGGCAGGAAAGCATGTCCACTCGTCATTTCTCCATCACCAAACACTTTTACTGACAAGAGAAAGAAAAAAAAATATGCAGCCAATGTAACAGCACCGAACGTATGTCTGTACACTTCAGGGCCTAAAGTCAAACTAGCATCTTGATGTGCTGGCAACTTCCCACACCTCCCACCAGTAACCAACAACACACCTCGTTAAAATTCTAACAGCCAAATTCCAGTCAAGCTGAAATAGGAAGAGGGTTTGTATGCGTGTAGGAACAAATTGTAGGTGCCTAAGGCAACGCTATCCCCGATAGACTGCATTGTTCAACACGTTACAGAAGACTGTTGTCTAAAACCTGTAGCCTACCATTAATGCGAAAAGAGGCGTAATATACGATGGAATTGGATGCTAATTACCCCGTTTGGACAGAAAGGATGGGGCTGAACGGATTCCTATTAGGCAAAACGCTGATCCAAAAGAAGGCCAAGACTTTGTTTGAGGACCTAGAGTATGTATAAAAAATCCAGATGAAAAGAACACTCAATATGTTGCATGCCATAGGTGATTCAACAGATTCAAAAAGGAGAGAAGCTGCTGCTGTTGATACTTTTACTGTCGAAGAATTTCTTACTGACTTTGAAGAATATTATCAATGAAAAACTAATTACTCCAGAACTTACTTTCAATATCAACGAGACAGTCTTATTCTGGAATCAAATACTGGATCGTTCAAATATCATAAAGGAAGAAAAAGCAATGCCAGAGTATAGGTAGCCAGAGATAGGCTAACAATAATGTTAGGAAGTAACATCATTGGCAATCTAAAACTGAAGCTACTACATCAAATCTACCATGCTCTTAATCCCAGGCACTCAAAAACATTTCAAAGTCGATGCTTCACGTCATTTGGACGGCTAATCCAAAGGCTTGTATAACCATCGTCACTTCTGAAGAATGGTTCAATGGACGTTTTATACCAGCCATCAAAGAATCTTGCAGGGTAAAGAAACTTTCTTAGAAGACTATGTTGATCGTAGATAATGCACCTGGACATCCCAAACATGTGAATGGCATGGACCAAAATGTGTATCGTTTTCTTCCCACCAAACTCTCTCATTTAACCCATGGGCCAAGACATCATAGCTCTCTTTATGCGCGATTATCTACAACATACCTTAAGTTAGGCAGTTAATGCTATATGACAGCATGAACATTCAAGAGTCTTGAAAGGCCTATAATATTTATCAAACAGTACTAAAAGTTAGTGCTTATAAGACTGAACCAACTCAAACAGCAATGAATGATGTATGGAAAAAAATGTGCCCTCAATTTGTTCAAGATTTCAAAGGTTTGATAAGTCACTAAAAGGCTTTTTGAAGAATTTTGTATCCCTTAGTAAGGAACTCGTGATGCAGTAGGATAATGACTTTGAAGATATAATGGAGGCCCACCAACAACCACTGACAGGAGAAGAGTTGCTTGAGTTGAAAGAACAACATAAAAGAACAAATTTGGAAGTAATTTGAATTTTCCCAACAATACGAAACCTACATTCTTTACACAGAAGTCAGCGCAAGCTGATATACGCCTATAAAACTTTTACAAGAGTAAAAAACTATTACGGTTGTTACTAGTGGTGGCGGAGAGAAGCACTGGCCCCCAACTCACTCATACCTTCTTCACTTTCATAGCAGACGGGACTTTCTCCTGGGGGTTTGGGGAAGTGGATAAAGTACAATGTGTGTAAAGAACTCCAGGTTTGTATTGTTGGGAAAAATAAAAATCATTCTTCTTCCAAATTTGTCTTGTCTGGGATAAACTGAACTGAAAGTGAGACCTGCTTGTCCTCTGTCCACCTCAGAATCTCGACAGCTAGATGACAGTGCTGTAGCAAGCAGGTACCTCACTGTTTGTTCAGATAAGCTACTATGGTAGTGTTATCGCTCATCAGCACTACCAAGTGACCTGTCAGATGTTGAAACTCTTGAGGGGCTAGAAAGACAGCCTTCATATCTAGAAGCTTTAAGTGGCTTTGCCAATCAGAGTAGGACCATAGCCAGGAGGCCATGTCATGAAGCAGGTGAGCTTCCTATCCTTCCTTTGATGTGTCCGTGAAGAGCATCATGACCGGAGGGGGTAGTGGGAAGGAAGA
Organism: Palaemon carinicauda; assembly: GCF_036898095.1. NCBI lineage: Eukaryota > Metazoa > Arthropoda > Malacostraca > Decapoda > Palaemonidae > Palaemon > Palaemon carinicauda. Next base: position 38,649,894 of record NC_090757.1, on the reverse strand, counting down.
GGAATGCCTTAACAAGGTTGGAGTCTTGCATCTACCAACTCAAGTCTTTCCTCTGTTCGGGTCCTATTGGGACGGATTTTCTCGAAGGATCTCTTGCTTTGTGACCAGCTGATCTTCAGTTGCTTTGTGACCAGCTGATCTTCAGTTGCTTTGTGACCAGCTGATCTTCAGTTGCTTTGTGACCAGTTGATCTTCAGTTGCTTTGTGACCAGCTGATTTTCAGCTGCTTTGTGACCAGCTGATCTTCAGTTGCCACAGAAGTGACCTTATGCGGACATGACCGTTGGGGACTAAGCGTTCCAGGGACGTTATGTGCCTGCCCCAGCAGTCATTGCTACTGATGGACTGGCAGTAACCTTCGCAACAAAAAAGTAGGAGCCACTTCTTTGAAACTTTCGATTCTGTTCTGATAAAAAAATCTTTCCTAATTGAGTCTTGATGTACATTTCCAGGTATACCAGAGCCTGTTAGGGCTGCAGAGATGACATCTTGATATTTACCATAATCCCCAGATAGTGGAAAAACTCGAGAAGCATGCCCTGGTGTATGAGAAGGGTCTCCACCAAGTCCGCCAGAATCAGCCAGTCGTCCAGATAGTGGAGGAAAAAGATGCCGTTAGCGTTGGCCCAGGCTGAAACTAGAGTGAACACTTGAGATACTGTCGACAGGCCAAAGCATAGCACTTAGAACTGGTACATCCTGTTAAGCAGATGGAATCTTAGGTACTTCCTTGAGGAGGGATGGACCAGGATCTAGAAGTACACGTCTGTCAAGTCCGCCGCTATCATGAAGTCTCCCTGTCTGACTGCCTGTCTAAACTGGCTGCAGTCTCTAACCTGAATAGAGTTTGAAGGAAAAACTTGTTCAGGCTGAGAGGTCTATGACTGGTCTCCAGCCTCCAGACGCCTTTCCAACAATAAAGAGTCGACTGAAGAAGCCTGGGGACCTATCCAAAGCCTCGTGGAGAGCGCCCTTCTCTAACATCATTGTGACTTCCGCCTGATGGGCGATGTCCTTCGCCGATCCCTTGGCAAAGGACGGGGAACTTGTTGAGTGACGAATCAGGGGAGAGGAGAGCTGATGAAAAGTACAACATACCCTGCCTGAAGATCACATACTATCCAAGGTTCGTCTCTTTGGTTCTCCCAATGCTGCCACCTGAGTAGCAGGCATAAACCCATATGCTGCTATCGCGGGGGGAATGTACGCCTTAGTGGGGACGTTGTCCTCATCTTGAGGCATTGGGCAGTGAAGTGCCGAGAAGAGATGAAGAAGGTCTTACAAGATTTCCACAATGCTCCTTAAGCCTTAGGAAAAGGAGGTGCCAGCGATGAGGTGCAAGATGAAATGCCCCAGAGGAGTACAGTAATTGAGTCCTGGCTGAATTTCCTCCATTTCTGTGTTATTTTCTCGACTTTGTCCATTGAGAACGAGGAAGAAAAGGAAACAGAGGAGTTGCATAAGAGGAAGACATCCCTCTTTGACAACTACTTCATAAATCTGGAGACAATTAAGTCTTAGCATTTTAAGACCCGATTGGCCCACTGACTGGCCGCATTGTGTGCCAGAAATTAGCTCTGGCAAAGAAATTCTTCCTCTCTGGCTTGGACAGGTCTTAATTTTTTTTCATTGTCAGCCAGGTAGTCAACTGTACCAGGCTAATAGTCCACCCATGAGGAGGACTGAACAGTTGTCATTGCAAGCCTTTCCATCAGAGGAGTGTTCCCTGAAGTGAAGGTAACTGACTGTGAAGCCAACTTGGGCCAAGGCCCATGCAGCTAGGTCAATTGGCAGGGGAGTGGGGATATCTGTCAGGACATCATAATACTTCCTCCGCCTGACAAGTGGAGGGGGAAATATCCTCAATGAGCAGCTTCCTGAGGGAGTCCTTACTCTCCGAAATCTGCATGTCTACCTTCTTTAGGGAACCTGCCACCAGCCTAGACCATGGGAGTTCCTGTCTAGACTGTTTTGGTCTGTTAGAGGCACAGAGTAGGTCTAAGGATGTATACCAAACCTCTGGAGTGGAATACTCTAAGTGGGTTCCACAATGCCATGGACTTTGCGGATGCAAACAAAGACCTGCAAGAAGACAGAGTCTGACTCCCCCAGTTTGATAGTTGGAGGTTTATGGCTGGTGGGTCTCGGTTAATTACCTTCAGAGCAATTTGAGTTATCAGTCAGGATCTCCACCTTCTGGCTCATACCCAGGTAAGTCAGGGGTGGCTCATAGTCATAGTCGATATGTACAATAAGGAAACGAGTCATGAAAGGCACTTCCCTATACAGTACTGAAGTGACGAAGTAGCTGCTAGTACTTGTTGGATCTTCTGCTGTAGAAGAGGGTCATCGACCAGTCTCGAGGTCCAATTCTTAGGCAGAGAAGCTGTGTCCTTCCTACTCCAAGACTTCCCTGCAAAGGAGTAAAAAATGCTTTAAGTTCCCTTCGAGGGAGAATCTAGGGAAGGTTTTCTTTCCTTAGACTGAGAAAGCTTTGTGGACCGAGTGTGTTCTCAGGAGGCGGAGGGAAGTCTCGGGGGAAAGGTAGGAGAGGGTAAATTGTCTGCCTCGACAGGGGAGACCCTATAAGACTCTATGAAAGACGTTTCCATTAGAGATCTCGATCCCCTACTGGCGTAAGGATAAAAGGTGTCTCCTAGAGGATGCGTATCTTGCCGACACATATGCTACCTCTGAGCAACTCACGGTGGACGTAGGTCTAGTTCCTTCCACAAAGGGTGTCTCCGATACCAAGACATGTGAGAAATCAAAACTTGAGAGGGGCTTAGCGCCAGCGAAGCTAGTTGTTTTGGGGCCTTAGACCGAGGTACAGGCAGTAAGGAAGCAGCAGGAGCATAGGAGGATATATTTGTGCTTCACCTCCTAGGGTTGAAGCGGGTGTTAAATTTCCCTAGAAATACATCTGATGTCAACATAATCATGGTTGGTCCATCGAAAAGAACCGAATAAGAAGCAGCCTTGGTCTCGGTGGATAGGGTGGCCAGAGCTGGTTTAATTATGTTTTGTATATACTCCACATCAGGATCCCAGGGAATGGATGGGGAATGCCTAGGATCATGGTAGGTATGAGACGCCTAATCTCGCTCGCAAAAGCAAGCTATGAAATGTTCTCAGTAGCTCTTTCCTCGTGGTCGGGTCTCGTTGTATAAGCCACAAGCATGGGGGAAAGATTGCTAGAGACAGAATCTTCAAGCAAGTCTTCGAAAGGCTGAGTGTTGGGAATGGTGTGCAAAAGATCTGGTCTGTGGAGAAGGGGGGAAAGGATGGCAACTAGCCTTCCCTGACCTGTTCAGATCTTCCCTTACAAGGGCGGGCTCCACCTGAGAGCAATCCTGGTAAGTAACTGTGAGCTGATGAGTAATTGTACTTGTGCTTATAAGAAGGTCAAGGAGGAGTTCTAACAAGTAAGGCAAACCAATCATTCACAGGAGAGTGATGGCCGGGGTCTTGTTACCCCAAGGGGGAACAATCTGCGGAACCTCAGGTGAAATAGGTACTGTGGAGGCAGAAGAAGCAGAAGGCACAGAGCCAGTGGGAAGGGCATACCTTCTCTCGCCATTGGAGAAGGAAGGGACTAGGCCTATCTCTGCAGGAGCTTCGTGCTGTACGCTATGCTTCAACGACTCTAACAGTCTGTCCTTGGGAGGAGGGCATCATTGATTCTTCTGGGAAAGCAACGGGGTCCTCCGGGTCCAAGTCACCCAGGAGTCAAAGGGACATCCCTCTTGTCCAACTGAACTCTGGAAAAGGCCGAACAAGCAGAGGCAAGAGGGGAAGTTCCTGCAGAAAAAGAATGTCTAGGTTTCTTGGCTTTCAAAACAGAATCTGGGGTAAAAATTTTCTCTTATGAATTCTTCTTCCTCCTCTGGCCGAACTGCTTCCACTGGGAGAATGGCTATTCCCGACACTCGTCGCAGGAGGATCATGTATAAATGTGAGCTCAGGAAGGCTAAGTTCTGAAGAGCCAGAGTGCTCTGGCAACAAGTCACACCGGAAAATAAATCGTGATCGTGATTTGCCACTGGCATGGGATTGAGACTCACTGGCCCGCGCCTTGCCACAGGTGCGCTAACCTGAGTCTTGCGCTCTACCTTGTGAGACAGAGAGCGTGAATCCGACAAAGATAGTTGGGTGTAGAGCGCGAGCACGTACTGTACCATTCTTCTAACGCAACTAGGTAAGATAGATGGCTAGGTTACTTCGCGAGTCAGGAGAGGTAACTGAGTGAGCTGGAAATTCATGGAGTCTCCAACAAGTTGCATGGGCGCTTCAGACCAAACTGCTTGCATGGGTGTCTGCCAACGGTACCCGATGAGCCGGCGAAAAGAGGTGAGGATAAGGGAGAGTGCGATGAGGAGGCACTCTCGGAAGCACTACACTGCAGATTCTCGAATGGAAGAGGATCTGCTACTGCCAAAGGTGTTAGCAGAGTCAGTCTCCATCCTTAAACTGAGCTCACAAGGGCAGGCAACAATGTCGAGGTGCCCTTGTCAACCGGCAAAGGACGGCATGCCATGGGCTAGGAGGGCACCCAAAGTTATTGCTCTGAGAATGCGTTTAAGTACAACTACTGTACTACATCGCTGCCCTGCCTGTTAGAGGCCCTGGGAGGTTAATGCATTTGTTATAATTACACAGAACAAACCTGAGCACCTGCTCAAGTTTGTATTGTGTAGGATTCATTTATTATAACTTTTACTCACTTGCTAAACCATTATTTACTTCAGCTGTACATGCCGGAAGTAAAAGGGGTTAGAAGAGTTACTCCCCTAGACATATAGGTGAAGGAATACGACCGATCAAGAGTAGTTGAAAAGTATGTAACCGATAGGGAACAGGATGCAATCAGTCACAGACAACCACTCAAGCAAAGTGCTGCAACTTGCAAACATTTACTTACGTCATGCCACTCTCTTAAGAACTAGTGAACCGCTAGTAGTCCATCTAGTTTAGCTCTCTGGGAAAGTGAACTGGAGTAAAGGAGCTACTGAACAGAGAGAAATTGGTAAATAAATCAGCGTTGACAAGCACAGGAGGAAACGTTCTGAAAATCTTTGCATCGTCAGTTGCATGGAAAAATTCAAAAGCTGCTCGCATCAAGGTGTCATTGCAATGTTTGCTCACCAAGAGCAAGAGTAAAAAGCCAAACGATCGCAGTCATTAACTGTTGAAGGAGAAAACACAACACTGCTCAACTATTGTACTTTCTTCGTCTTCAATGGAGGGCTAGCTAACACTACTGTATTTCATCCAGAGGAAGAGATAAGAAAAGTAAGAGTACCCACTGACATTTCTACTGAACTGTCTTACAGACTAAATGTTTAAACAAAAGAAAATGGTCCCGTTTGATCGTCATCAACTGAATAACTACCTTCCTTAGGCAGATAACAGCAATATCGATGCACGAACAAAAGCGTGTTTAAAAGCTTCTATGCATAAAGCTTTCGGAAAAATTGAATACGAATAAAGAAACAAGATTAGAAAAATACAATAACAATGTGGGTTTGATCTGCTGCCATGCTAATGCTACGCAAACGTGTTACCTCTGTATTAGGAGGGAGTTGCATTCTAATGTTTCTTTACTCTGGGAAGGAAAGCACACCTGAATTCTTGTTGTTTTCTCTAAGATAAGAGTCAAATGCTTGACCAAAATCGTGCATTCTCAGAAAAGAGAAATATCACAAATCTAAGGTAATTTGTATTTTCCACAAAATAACTGAATTAAGAATCCCTGAGTCAAGTCCAAAAAATTCTTGGAATCCATTACAGGCAAACATGGAACTTTTAGTATACAGCAATCTTACAAGAGAGGGTAGAAAAATTTTAATTCTTCCAAAAACTTTCTCTACTGACTGGGTCCACTGACCTAGGTTCTAAAAGGAATTTGTTTCCATAAACACTCTTAAATTGTGAAAGCTGGATAGCATATGCATAAATGCATGCAATTAGCTATTGCAGGCACAAAGGCTTCTCAATAACAAACATATCCTTGAGCTCTTAGTTTAGAGTGATGTCAGTGCCCAAGCATGAAATAAACCACAATTTAGATTCTTAACTGCCTCAAACATGTTACTGGCCTAGTAAGACAGTCACAAGCTCAAAAACTATTAAAGAGAGAGCAAGCCCTCGGGTGAGCCTAGCGACCACCTATTGCATTAAACGATGTTCTGTGATCACCTAAGTGAAAAAACGAGTGTGAAACGCAACAGAAACGTGAACCCACCCAGGACTGTGATCTGCCTAAGGCGTGCAAGCCTGGCTCGTGTGCTCTGCTCCAACAGGTAGAGAAGGCTCAAAAGAGCCTGAGCCATCACAGCTGCAAGATTCAGGCTCGCTTGGAGCCTGGATCATGCTGCAATCCTGAATTGCGTGGCGTTGAGAGATTGCTCGGATCATGCTGCAATCCTGAATAGTGTGGCGTTGAGAGATTGCTTGTTTCAAGCATAATTCTCAGGTGAAAGGATAGCCTTCATCCTTGGTGCAGCAATTCAGCCTCACTGTGAGCTTGGATCGCATGCAAGCCTGGGTCGCGAGGTGCTGAGAGATTGCTCACTTCTAGCAAAATTCAGGTGAAAGGATAGCTTTCATCCAGACATGCTGGAAGCTTGGATTGCCAGGTGCTGAGAGATCGCTCCTTTCAAGAAAAACTCAGGTGAAAGGAAAGCTTTCACCTTAGGCGCCACAATCCAAGCTCACTGCGACCCTGGGTTGCAAGGCGTTAGAGATTGCAGCAAAACTCTCAGGTGAAAGGATAGCTTTTACCTTTGGCACTGCGATCCAGGCTTACAAGGCATTGAGAGATTGCTTGTACTAGCAAAGCTCTCACGTAAATGGATACGTTTCACCTTTGACCCAATCAGCTACCAAGGCAGCTTCAATGATCTCCTGGGAATTTTGAAAAGCCAGAGCACTCTCGTGTCAACGCGAAAAGGCTTCTAAGCTGTCTGGAGAAAAAACTACAAAACTAAGTCACTGTCTCCCGAAAATCCTGAAGGGGCGGCGAGCTCAGTAGGAGAATAAGGCTAAGCATCTCTCTCAAGTGAAAGTACTATATTGGATCCCTCTCTCTGGTTACAGCTTATTTCATCTTTGCCTAATCATACACAGAATATTCTGGCCTATTCATTAATTCATACGCTTGACAACACTGAAATTTTCAAACAATTCTTCTTCTCTCATGAGGTTAACTACTGCAATTGTTCAGTAGCTACTTTCCTCTTGGTAAGGGTATGGTAAGCAGCTCTTCTAGGAGAAGGACACTCCAAAATTAAACCATTGTTCTCTAGTCTTGGGAAGTGCCATAGCCTCTGTACCATGGTCTTCCACTGTCTTGGTTTAGAATACTCTTGCTTGAGGGTACATTCGGACACAATATTCTATCTTGTTTCTATTCCTCTCGTTACTTTCAAGTTTTTATAGTTTATATATGAAAAATTTATTTCAATTTTGTTATTGTTCTTAAACTTCTTATAGATTTTCCTTATTTCCTTTCTTCACTGGGCTATTTTCTCTGTTGGAGCCCTTGGGCTTATAGCATCCTGCTTTTCCAACTAGGGTTCTAGCTCACCAAGGAATAATAATAATAAAGGCTAGCTCCCACTTAAGTGTTCTGAGGATGCCGAGAGGCAACTTGTTATGCGAACCTCCCACATCCCTAAAAGCGATTTGATCACTGACCAAGTGTAAGTGATTAGATTGCAAAGCAACAACTTCCAATAAGCAAGGCTGGAAACGTTCAATCAACGGCACTTGTCCAGACGGTGTTGCTCGTGTGCTTCTGCCGATGGATCGGTGAACATACTGTATGCAGAAACAGACTTTGTCTTAGAGGTTCTCTGATCCTAAGACTTCACGGAATTCTAACTCTAAGGAGGTAAAGTTGAGTGTTCACTTTTAGCCTACTAAAGAGTTAAAGGAGCTATGATATTAATCAAGTCTTCAACTCGAGGACAATATCCCTGAGACGCTAATGCGTCATGCCAGGAATAAAACTAAAGAGTAAAAGTTTCCCTTTGCCACAGCTAGCAAACGTGGAAGGAGACCCCTGTCTTCAATCACGACTGACATCAAAGTAAGAGCGAGTAAGGGGGGCAATGCTTCTCCCTGCTACCACTGGTAATAACAGTAACGATAATTTACATCTAGATAAAAGTTTTATAGCCAAATGCCAACTTGCACTGATTTCTTCTCCTATATAAAGAACATAGGGTCTGTATTCTGTGTAGGAACGAATAGAAGATAGCTTCGTCACTTTCAACTCCACCGTCCTTCATATCCAGTAACCAGGAGAGATGCCAGATGTAAGGTAAAGTGACCATGGTTAAGGTTTTAATAATACTAAACACAGGTATTTTAACATTCCATCTGGCTTTTATAAAATGATAACTGGTAAGTACTGTACTTTGTCCTCAATTGTGTCCTTATAAGGAACATACAAGTCACTATATAGAAGGAATTTCTGACCTACGTAAAAAAATTTACTTGTGACGCATCTCCTGGAGCAAATCAACGGCACAATTTTCCCATACAACCAGATAGGACCTGGTATTGTATGCTGAGTTGGTTAGAGGTAGGCCTGAACTATCTACCCTATTTTTTTGTAAGATTCATAACGCCCAAACCACAATAGGTTTGGTGACCAGAATAAAAAAAAAAAAAATCCTCTAACAAAATATAACCAAGCATGATGGGTTCTGGGAGATATCGGTAAGGATTTCTTCCTGTATAAAAAATTATTGCTACTATTCTTTTTTAATAATGTACAGTATTGAAACTTAAATCACACATGAAACATGCGTTGTCATTAGCTTCTCTAGGTTGTATTTTTTCTGCATATTTTACCAAATTAACTGGATTTTTTTATTTCTGTCTCCTAAAAATCTTGTTTTTCATTGAGGACATCCCAACTCATAATAGGAGGATAGAGCCTAGAGAGGTATGCTACTGATAACACAGATAGAGCCAAAAATTGGTTTAATACAAAAAGATAAAACACTATAAGTAATGTAAAAAATAGTTGAAGCATGTATGTTTTATCAAAGAACCCCTCCTAACCTAACCAAACAAATAGCATTCACTAAATCAATCTTTTGGCAGGTTAAGTGTGCCTAAAGCTACAGCAAATCAACCTCACTTGCAAAATTTAAAACAAACTGAGGGTTATACTAAGTCTCAAGCGCAATTCAGGATTTTAGGCTATATCATTTTGCATAACTGAACAAAATTTGACAGAATGACCCAATTAGCATACCTGAAGGGTCACATACTACTGGGGGTGTCCTTCTGAGAACATAAACCATACACAGATGCTTAATAATATAAAGTACAAATGCTTAAAGGTCACTCATGAATGACAGAGGAAAAGGTCAGTGACAATGTCCTAGAGATTGACTACATATACATATGAATAGTACCAAAGCCTCCTTTGCACCCAAGCTAGGACCAGGGAGGGCCAGACAATAGCTATTGATGACTAAGCAGGTAGACCAAGATGCTCCTAAAAAACCCCATCCTTAGCTCACAAGGATGGTGAGGCATTAGACCAGTGGTTCCCAAACTACCTTACCTGACGCCCCCTTTTTGCTTCCAGTAGACCCGTACGCCCCCACTCCTCTCTTTTTTATATGAAATGATTCTTACATTTATTTCTTAGCATTGTACAGGAAAACAGATTTCTGTTTGTATCACATTTAAATAATAAAATCACTCAAACAAATAATAGTACATTCCAGTAACTAAAAACAAAATATTTGGTTCAAAGTGAGCGAAAAAAAAAGTTTGAACATTAGAAAATTGGCAAAATTGAGTTGCAATTTTAAGAATAGATCATTTGAAAACATGGCATATAATATTTGGAAATACTTAAGGCACAATTTCTGGTCAAATTTAGTGAGATGGATGCATGTATGTAATGATAGATATTTGTTCTTTTAATGATTTTATTATTATATTAAACAAGTAATTTCAAGCAGATGACTTCACGCCCCCCAGTTTGGGAACCACTGTATTAGACACTACAGGAACTACTGAGCTTCAGCGGGACTCAAAGAGCTGTCCAGCAGATTGCCAGCAGGGATGTTTCCAAAAGACGGAGTCTTTGAAGCTGGTTGGGATGGACTGAGTAAAACTTTCGATTTTATGAATGAAAAATTTTATTTTCCTTAGTAAAATAAATTTTTGAATATACTTACCCGATGATCATGTAGCTGCAACTCTGTTGCCCGACAGAAAAAATCTATGGTCGGGATACGCCAGCGATCGCTATACAGGTGGGGGTGTACAACAACAGCGCCATCTGTCGAGTAGGTACTCAGGTACTTCTTGTCAACAAGAACCAATTTTCTCCTCGGTCCACTGGGTCTCTATGGGGAGGAAGGGAGGGTCCTTAAATTCATGATCATCGGGTAAGTATATTCAAAAATTTATTTTACTAAGGAAAATAACTTTTTTCAATATTAATCTTACCCGATGATCATGTAGCTGATTCACACCCAGGGGGGTGGGTGGAGACCAGCATACATGTTAACATTAGAAGCTAAGTATCCCGTATTTCATTTTAGCAGTTATTCAAAATAACAAACATAAAATAAATAAGTACCTGGTAAGGAAGTCGACTTGAACCATTACTCTGCCTTTTTAAGTACGTCTTCCTTACTGAGCCTCGCGATCCTCTCAGGATGCTGAGCGACTCCTAGGTGCTGAAGTATGAAGGGCTGCAACCCATACTAAAGGACCTCATCACAACCTCTAATCTAGGCGCTTCTCAAGAAAGAATTTGACCACCCGCCAAATCAACCAGGATGCGAAAGGCTTCTTAGCCTTCCGTACAACCCAAAAACAACAATAAAAAGCATTTCAAGAGAAAGATTAAAAAAGGTTATGGGATTATGGGAATGTAGTGGTTGAGCCCTCACCTACTACTGCACTCGCAGCAACGAATGGTCCCAGGGTGTAGCAGTTCTCGTAAAGAGACTGGACATCTTTAAGGTAAAATGATGCGAACACTGACTTGCTTCTCCAATAGGTTGCATCCATTACACTCTGCAGAGAACGGTTCTGTTTGAAGGCCACTGAAGTAGCGACAGCTCTAACTTCATGTGTCCTTACCTTCAGCAAAGCGTGGTCTTCCTCATTCAGATGAGAATGGGCTTCTCTAATCAAAAGCCTGATGTAATAAGAAACTGCGTTCTTCGACATCGGTAAAGAGGGTTTCTTAATAGAACACCATAAAGCTTCTGAATGTCCTCGTAATGGCTTTGTACGTCTTAAATAGTACTTAAGAGCTCTTACTGGGCAAAGTACTCTCTCTTGTTCGTTTCCAACCAAACTGGACAGGCTTGGAATCTCGAACGACTTGGGCCAAGGACGAGAAGGGAGCTCGTTTTTAGCTAAAAAACCAAGCTGTAAGGAACATGTAGCCGTTTCAGATGTAAAACCTATGTTCCTGCTGAAGGCGTGTATCTCACTGACTCTTTTAGCTGTTGCTAAGCAAACGAGGAAAAGAGTCTTCAAAGTGAGATCTTTAAAAGAGGCTGATTGAAGCGGTTCGAACCTTGCTGACATCAGGAACCTTAAAACCACATCTAAGTTCCACCCTGGTGTGGCTAACCGACGCTCCTTTGAGGTCTCAAAAGACTTAAGGAGGTCCTGTAGATCTTTGTTAGTGGAAAGATCTAAGCCTCTGTGGCGGAAGACCGCTGCCAACATGCTTCTGTAACCTTTGATCGTAGGAGCTGATAGGGATCTTATATTCCTTAGGTGTAAAAGGAAGTCAGCTATCTGCGTTACAGAGGTACTGGTTGAGGAAACTGAATTCGCCTTGCACCAGCTTCGGAAGACTTCCCATTTTGACTGGTAGACCTTGAGAGTGGATGTCCTCCTTGCTCTGGCAATCGCTCTGGCTGCCTCCTTCGAAAAGCCTCTAGCTCTTGAGAGTCTTTCGATAGTCTGAAGGCAGTCAGACGAAGAGCGTGGAGGCTTGGGTGTACCTTCTTTACGTGCGGCTGACGCAGAAGGTCCACTCTTAGAGGAAGAGTCCTGGGAACGTCTACTAGCCATTGCAGTACCTCGGTGAACCATTCTCTCGCGGGCCAGAGGGGAGCAACCAACGTCAACCGTGTCCCTTCGTGAGAGGCGAACTTCTGCAGTACCTTGTTGACAATCTTGAACGGGGGGAACGCATACAGGTCTAGATGGGACCAATTCAGAAGAAAGGCATCTACGTGAACTGCTGCTGGGTCCGGAATCGGTGAGCAATAATTTGGGAGCCTCTTGGTCATCGAGGTAGCGAACAGATCTATGGTGGGCTGACCCCACAGGGTCCATAGTCTGTTGCAAACATTCTTGTGAAGGGTCCACTCTGTAGGGATGACCTGACCCTTCCGGCTGAGGCGGTCTGCCATGACATTCATGTCGCCTTGAATGAACCTCGTTACAAGCGATATCTTTCGTTCTCTTGACCAGGTGAGGAGGTCCCTTGCGATCTCGAACAACTTCCTCGAATGAGTCCCTCCTTGCTTGGAGATGTACGCCAAGGCTGTAGTGTTGTCGGAGTTCACCTCCACCACCTTGCCTAGAAGGAGGGACTTGAAGCTTCTCAAGGCCAGATGGACTGCCAGTAGCTCCTTGCAGTTGATGTGAAGTGCTCTTTGATCCGGATTCCATGTGCCCGAGCATTCCCGACCGTCCAGTGTCGCACCCCAGCCCGTGTCCGATGCGTCCGAGAAGAGAAGGTGGTCGGGGGTCTGAACAGCCAGTGGTAGACCTTCCTTGAGAAGAATGCTGTTCTTCCACCAAGTCAGTGCAGACTTCATCTCTTCGGATATAGGAACTGAGACCGCTTCTAACGTCATGTCCTTTCTCCAGTGAGCAGTTAGGTGAAACTGAAGGGGTCGGAGGTGGAGTCTCCCTAACGCGATGAACAGGGCCAGCGATGAAAGCGTCCCTATTAGACTCATCCACTGTCTGACTGAACATCGGTTCCTTTTCCGCATGCTCTGGATGCATTCTTGGGCTTGACTGATTCTGGGGGCCGACGGAAAAGCCCGAAAAGCTCGACTCTGAATCTCCATACCTAGATAGACTATGGTTTGGGATGGAACGAGTTGGGACTTTTCTATATTGACCAGGAGACCCAATTCCTTGGTCAGATCCATAGTCCATTTGAGATTCTCCAGACAGCGACGACTTGACGGAGCTCTTAAAAGCCAGTCGTCCAAATAGAGGGAGGCTCTGATGTCTGCCAAATGCAGGAATTTGGCAATATTCCTCATCAGTTTGGTAAACACAAGAGGTGCCGTGCTTAGGCCAAAGCACAGGGCTTGGAACTGGTAAACGACCTTTCCAAAGACGAACCTTAGGAAAGGTTGGGAGTCTGGATGGACGGGGACATGAAAATACGCGTCCTTTAGGTCCAACGAGACCATCCAGTCTTCCTTCCTGACCGATGCTAGCACCGACTTCGTCGTCTCCATGGTGAACGTCTGCTTGGTGACAAAAGCATTGAGAGCACTGACGTCCAGCACCGGTCTCCACCCTCCTGTCTTCTTCTCTACCAAGAAGAGACGGTTGTAGAAGCCCGGGGATTGATGGTCCCGGACTATGACTACCGCTCCCTTTAGTAGCAAGAGAGACACCTCTTGCTGTAAAGCTAGCCTCTTGTCCTCCTCTTTGTACCTGGGAGAGAGGTCGATGGGAGTAGTTGCTAGAGGGGGCTTGCGCAAGAATGGAATCCTGTACCCCTCTCTTAGCAACTTCACAGACTGTGCGTCTGCACCCCTGTTCTCCCAGGCCTGCCAGTAGTTCTTGAGCCTGGCTCCCACTGCTGTCTGGAGAGGTTGGCAGTCAGACTCTGCCTTTTGAGGACTTGGAACCCTTCTTCTTTTTGCCACGTTGACTGTCGGCACGGGTACCTCCTCTGCTGGAGGTTCTGCCACGAAAGGGCGGAATGAACCTAGACGCTGGTGTGTCCATCCTAGGTCTAGGCACGGAAGGCAAAGCTGTGACTTTACGTGCGGATGAAGACACCAGGTCATGGGTATCCTTCTGGATCAACGAGGCGGCAATCCCCTTGATCAGCTCTTCCGGAAAGAGACACTTGGAAAGCGGAGCAAACATCAACTCCGACTTCTGACATGGAGTGATCCCCGCAGACAAGAAGGAGCAAAGGTGATCTCGCTTCTTAAGAACTCCAGACACGTACGAAGCCGCAAGCTCGCCAGACCCATCCCGAATGGCTTTATCCATGCATGACATGATGAGCATGGCAGAGTCCTTATCCGAAGGGGAGGTCTTTCTGCTTAACGCTCCCAAACACCAGTCCAGGAAGTTGAAGATCTCAAAAGCACGAAAAACTCCCTTCAACAGATGGTCCATGTCCGAAAAGGTCCAGCAAATCTTGGAGCGTCTCATAGCCAGCCTGCGGGGAGAGTCAACCAGACTTGAGAAGTCGCCCTGGGCAGAGGCAGGAACTCCCAAGCCGGGATCTTCTCCCGTGGCATACCAGACGCTAGATTTGGAAGCAAGCTTGGTCGGTGGAAAGATGAAGGCTGTCTTCCCAAGTTGCTTCTTGGACTGCAACCACTCTCCCAGTACCCTTAAAGCTCTCTTGGATGAGCGCGCGAGTACGAGTTTCGTAAAGGCAGGAGCTGCTGACTGCATGCCTAAAGCGAACTCAGAGGGAGGTGAGCGCGGGGTTGCAGACACAAACTGGTCCGGATACAACTCCTTAAACAAGGCAAGGACTTTCCTAAAGTCTAAGGAGGGAGGCGTAGTCTTGGGTTCTTCTATGTCGGAGTGCGGATCGTCCAAATGCGCAGCTTCGTCGTCATCAGAGACTCCTTCATCCGAATGCTGAGGAGGAAGCGGCAAAGGTGGAGAAGAAAGCTGAACGGCTGAATCCGGCAGCACGGGTGCATGCGTAGCTGCACTGGATCCAACATCATGCCGCTGCTGGTCAGTCTGAGAGCTGGCAACAACAAAAGCGGAGTGATGGTGCGTGGTGGGGACTGCCGTGGGTTGCGGAGACTGCCGCATTGCGTCAAAACACGGCAGCTTGACAGCACCTTCCCACTGCTGATGCGGTAGCTCACGCATGTCAACGGAGGGTGCCGCATGTCGGCTAACGTCAACATGCGTCTGGCAGGGTCGACTGCGCATCGGTGGTGGAGCTCTCACAGGTGGAGTGTGGGAGCAGGCAGCCGCAGTATCTGCTGAGCGCACAACCGTGGCAGGTTGTAGGTTAACAGGTGCAGTGTCAACCTTCTCAGCACGATACTCCTGCATGAAGGAAGCAAGCTGAGACTGCATAGACTGCAGCATAGACCACTTAGGGTCTACCGTGGTTGGTGCGGCAACAGACGGAGTGATTGCCTGCTGCGGAACCACTCTACCTCTCTTGGGAGGTGTGCAGTCTTCGGAAGACTGCGGCGAGTCCGAACTGACCCAGTGGCTACACCTGGGCCGTTGGACTCGCTCGGAAGGGACCTTGCGCTTGAGAGGTCGTGAGACCTTGGTCCAACGTTTCTGCCTAGAAACTTCTTCCACAGACGAGGAATGAATGGGCTCACTCGTCTGTTTGTGGATGGGACGATCTCTGCAAGATACGTCCGCAACCACTGAGGGTACATCCGTACGCTGATCAAGGCCTGTCGAACCCTTTGGTCCTTCGACATTGCTTCTCCCCTGGGCTTGGGAGCTTGCAAGAGGTCCCGGACTGGGAGGACGACTGGCACGAACAGATGCACCCTCATGCGTAACACTGACACTTTTCACCGCACTTGCACTCACTACACTTCCCACTGCACTTTTCTCTTTCAACTCTTTGACATCGGCCAAGAGTTGATTGCGGTCATTAGCTAATGACTCCACTCTGTCACCAAGAGCCTGAATGGCACGCATCATGTCCGCCATCGAGGGTTGAGCACTAGTAGAAGGGTCGGGAGTCACCACTACAGGGGAAGGAATAGGTTGAGGGGCATGGGGAGAGGAAAAATCAAAAGAGCGAGACGAACTCCTCCTGATCCTATCCTTCTCTAGCCTACGTGCATTCTTAAGGAATTCATTAAAATCAAATTCCGAAAGCCCAGCGCATTCCTCACATCGATCTTCCAATTGACAGGATTTACCCCTACAATTGGAACAAACGGTGTGAGGATCTATAGAGGCCTTCGGAAGACGCCTAGAACAGTCCCTAGCGCTACACTGCCTGTACTTAGGGACTTGAGAATGGTCAGACATCTTGAATTAGCCAAGGGGGGAATCCAAATTCTATCAAATTCGTCAACAATTAATCCAAAACTAATAAAAAAAGCTTGATAAGGTAATGATAATAACTCCTGTACAGCGAAAGCTAATATCTAGAGAGAATACATCACCAAAAAGCGTGAAATCAACTCCAGAAACAACAGCGTATCAAGTAGGTCTTGCCGGTGGCACGACAGAGAGAAAATTGGTTCTTGTTGACAAGAAGTACCTGAGTACCTACTCGACAGATGGCGCTGTTGTTGTACACCCCCACCTGTATAGCGATCGCTGGCGTATCCCGACCGTAGATTTTTTCTGTCGGGCAACAGAGTTGCAGCTACATGATCATCGGGTAAGATTAATATTGAAAAACCAATATTATAAAGGAAACAATAACAAGAAACCCTTGGGTTACAGCAAACTGCTTTTCTAGCTAGGGTTGTAGCTTTGCTAATAATAATAATAATAATAATAATAATAATACAGTAATCCAAATGTTCCCTACCTAACCTAACCTAGGAGACACATTCTTACCTACTAGAAGTCTCAAAACTATGCTTCACAACTGGCCTCCTGGAAAGTTTAACATAAATCATAATATTCTGTAAATCATAAAATTAGCTTTTAAATATCATATTTCAGATAAATATAAATAATATTTCCCCTAATAAGGAAAATCAATTTGACAAGTAATAAGAAAATTTAGGCTACGCCTGTTCCAACCAACCACATACACTCCAGATAGGATTTCACAACCCTTAAAATTATGGGTAAATGTGTAGGAGAGCTCCGCGGAAGATCTTGAAGAATTTAAACACCTACAATTCACTATTATATCATATAGAACGCTTATATAATAGTCAATATATGAGCAGCTTCTATTTAACGAAGATATTCGTGTGTATAGTTATGTTTCACCTGGATTTTTTCTAAGTGTTTGTTTTTGTTTACTGTGTGATGTCTTGGCTAAAATGAGCTGTTTCACCGCCTTACTGCGTATGGCAAACTAGTTCTCAATGCTATTCTAACCAATAACAGGTGTTTTCTTGACGTCACACTGTTTGAAAACCAATCATGGCGGTTTTTACAAATCTAGCCAATGCTGACACTTATTACTTCACTTATCCCTGCTATTTTTCCACCAGTTACCACAGTTTACGTGAAGTTCCACGGAGGAATATTTTTGCACGTCTCTGATCTCCCTTCAAACTGAAAAGCTCATTTTGCCGTGAAGTATGGAGTAATTAGCAGGACCTTCATCCCGTTCCGACTGTGTCACTTGTGACAATTGCTTTATTTCTTATGGGGATTTTTGTGTACATTATTCAGGGAAAGTTGATTTGCTAATTGCATTTGCTCAACGTCATGGTTTGATTTTGGCAGAGAAAAAGTGCCCTAATTGTGAAAATGTATGCCGTATAGATTACAACAAATTAGCATTCCGGTGTGATCGTAGTGTGGTTACTCGTGGGAAAAGGAAGAGGAGGTGCAATTTTTTCGTGTCTTGTTTCAAAGGTAAGTTAGATATTGAGACTAATTTGAAGTTTGTGTTCCTTTTTTTGCAAAAGGCGTTTTCATTTGAATTTGTTTCGTTTGAACTGAAACTCAATGTGGCCTTAAGGGGGTGTCGCAGGGGGGGCGGAGCCCCCTCCCCCCCGGTAGGCCTAGGTAGGGGTACAGGGCCCCATAGGCTAGGTTAGGTGGGTGTCTTAGGTTCGGTGGTGCCCTGAAAATTACTGTGGCCTTAAGGGGGGTCGCAGGGGGGCGGAACCCCCCCCGGTAGGCCTAGGTAGGGGTACATGGCCCCCAGGGTAGGGTAGGTAGTTGTATTAGGTTCGGTAGTGCCCCGAAAAATCACTTTTCTCCTCCTCCCCCCACCCAAAAACCCCGCTTCCCACTGGGGTCCCCCATAATTGTAGTAGTAGGTTTATGCTTACATATTCTGTGTAAGAGTTAGGTGGTTGTAGGAGGATTATCTCACAGTTTCAAGGTAACTGTAGCTCTAATTTACTGTTTTCTTTCGTTTTCTACTTTTAGAAACTTTTAAATCGAGCGCAGAGCTCTCCTACACATTTACCAAATTATGTATTATTGTAGTTACGGTCGGGGAAACCTATCCTAGTAAAAACCAGCTTTACCATGTAGAAAAATGCCTGTTTCCTTCGAGAATGACACTTATTTTGGTTGCAAGTAAATGCTTAGTGTGTATATATATATATATATATATATATATATATATATATAAATATACTGTATATATATATATATATATATATATATATATATATATATATATATATATATATTATATATACTGTATATATATATATATATATTATATATACTGTATATATATATATATATATATATATATATATATATATATATATATATATATATATATATATATATATATATATATATATATATATATATATATGTGTGTGTGTGTGTGTGTGTGTGTGTGTGTGTGTGTGTGTACTTGATATGTATTATAATAAATGTAGCCTAGATGTCTGAGCAAGAAAATTTTATTTTGATTTTAAAAGGAAACCACACTATTTGTAAACTATTGGTGTCTGAACTTCCAGACAAATCTGACAAATCCAACAAAAGGGGCAATCTTCGGCAACGTTCTGTACTCATATAAATGTTTATAAATATATAATATAAATACATTAAATAGAATATGAATTCATAGAAATAATACAGGCGATACAGCTATTCAAAATATGAAATCCTGATGCACAAATTTCACTTACCTTAATTATAATAAGCACAAAGTTGTGCTTGATTGAAGAGGGTGTAGTATAATAGTTTTTTCTTCCATTGATTGCATTATAATAGCTTATTCTCCTATAGTCGCACATCCCAAACACAAATCAATATATATCAACACGAATAAGGTCATAACATTACGCTACACTGAACATTTTTAAAGGGATCACTCCATTTAAATGAACAAGTACAGCATTACTATTGAACTTTTAAAAATAAATATAAAATCCGGCAACAATAACTTTGGTGTTCGGGTGGTTCTGTATTACATCGAAAATTATTCTATACTTTACAATTTTTAGCATGATAATAGTTTATATTTTAAAACATGTTAATTTAATGATAATGAATTATATATTACACACACATTTTCGTATTTCTTTTTTCCAAAAAAAGAAAGAAATTTATATCAAATCCGGCAACTGAGACCATTGGTGTTCGGATGGTAGCATTCATAAATGATTTTTCTACAAATTTACATAAAATTCTTTATCATCCTGTTATGAATATATTAAACCATCGTAAATTATTCAAAATGAATTCTATATTGCACGTATACTTACATGATTTATGCTGAAAGAGATTATTTTATTATTCTTAATGCATTGAACTAATTATTCGGATTAAGGGGAAAAAATATAGTTCTCTTTCACTCAGTGCCGTTCCTTAGAAATTAAATTCTGTTGTGTGATTTACTTCGTAATTGGCACATATGCTGAACATTTTAGTGTTATAGTTAATCAGCTGCAAGGATAACATCTAACTGTACGTGCAGCAAGATCAATTTGGAGAAAACTAAAGTAATTTCCATCTAAAGTGAAGATTTCCATGGAGCTCGGCCTAGCCTAGGTTAAGCAATGTCAACAACAATGACAGTAAGTTCTCGAATCTCGTTTTACAAATTAGTTTTTAATTCATTACATGATCTATTAATTGAAACATTCTGAAATTATAACAGCTAGCACGGAATGTTAGATTTTAATCAGGGGAGAGAAACCTTGACAGAGTTGGTACTTTGGTAGATTGGTTTAGAGTAGGCCTAAATTGGGCCATACGCCAGCACAAGCCTTTATCCTCATGTGGCATGACCATATTCTGTGAATGTGAAGTGACTTTTAAGATGTAGCTTTCAAACCAGTAGATTGTTAATATTTTTGTAAACGAATAATAAAACATGTATTTAAAATATATCGGTTTAGTCAGATTGGTGTTACTCTATGGACATGAGTCATGGTATAACAAAGAAACAATCACCGATAGATTTTGAAGTTTTGAGAAAAAAACCCTTGGAAGGATATTGCGAGTTATATGGGAGGACAGGATTAGGAATGAAACTATAAGAGAGATTACTTAGGTGTCATATGTGGATGAGATCATGATGCGGGGTAGATGGAGATGGTTTGGGCATGCTCTTCGCACTC
Source organism: Palaemon carinicauda (assembly GCF_036898095.1). Lineage (NCBI taxonomy): Eukaryota > Metazoa > Arthropoda > Malacostraca > Decapoda > Palaemonidae > Palaemon > Palaemon carinicauda. The sequence goes on along the minus strand of NC_090757.1, from coordinate 38,629,432 downwards.
CCAAAGAGAGATTAGTTCACCTAACATTCAACTGGGCTCCACAAGGCACTAGAAGAGTTGGAAGACCCAGACCTACATGGCTGAGGGCTATGAAGTGCAAAGTAAATGATGAAGGGAGAAGTATTGATTTAAAAGCTCAAGATAGAGACGATTGGTGAAATCTAATCAAGGCCCTTTGCGTCAATAGGCTTAGGAGATGATGATGATGATTTGAAATACGGTAGCACTTCCAACCTAAGACTATGCGTTATCCCTTGTACTTCCGGTTGTAACTTGAATAATTATCCATTAGTATTTTCGCTCACTTGTCACCTTTTTATTGTTGCATTCTGTAAACATTTCTCATTCAACAGACAGTTCAACAATTTTATGTTGACCAGGCTGACATAAGTCTTTTTATAATGTACAAATGAAAGATCTTCTTTTAATGTTATTGGTCTTAAAATATTTTATTATAATTGGTAATTACCTCTTGTAACTAAAGTATTTTCTTATTTCCTTTCCTCTCTGGGCTATTTTTTCCCTTTTGGAGCCCTTGGGCTTATAGCAACCGGCTTTTCCAAATATGTTTGTAGCTTAGTAATTATAATAATAATGAAAAATTAGTTTCAGAAAAGCGTAATAGTTTACAACACCACGCTCTCCATTTACTCCAAAATAATGCAATCCTGCAGTTCTCATCTTCTTGCACAGTAATTAGGTGGTTATTTAAATTCTGGGAAAGCAATATTATTATTATTATTTTTACTATCCAAGCTACAACCCTAGTTGGAAAAGCAAGATGCTATAAGCCCAAGGGCCCCAATAGGGAAAAATAGCCCAGTGAGGAAAGGAAATAAATAAATGAAGAGAACAAATTAACAATAAATCATTCTAAAAAAGGCTACAACGTCAAAACAGATATGTCATATATAAACTATTAACAACGTCAAAAACAAATATGTCATATATAAACTATAAAAAGACTCATGTCCGCCTGGTCAACAAAAAAGCATTTGCTCCAACTTTGAACTTTTGAAGTTCTACTGATTCAACTACCAATTAGCAAGATATGTTGAGGAAGGGGGAAGGAGTTATAAAAAGAAAATAGCTCGGTTTCCTCACTAAACATCTTGGAACTGACATGTCAACACAGTCAGCCAAACAGAATTCGTGATGTCAGCGTACATAAACAGAAGTTCGTGATGCCAGCGTACATTTGATATAATGTATATTCAAAACACTGTATACTGTACTTGATTAAAAATGGATTAATAACCCAAAAGTGTCCATAAAATATGCAATTTACAAATAGTGACACTGTTGAGTAATATCTCAATTTTTTATTAAGTATATTTTGAATATACAGTATATCAAATGTACGCTGACATCACGAACTTCTGTTTATGTACGCTGGCATCACGAATTCTGTTTGGTTGACTGTGTTGATATGTCAGTTCCAAGACGTTTAGTGAGGAAACCAAGCTATTTTCTTTTTATAACCCCTTCCCCCTTCCTCAACATATGTTGCTAATCGTTGCTTTCCCAGAATTTAAATAACCACCTAATTACTGTGCAAGAAGATGAGAGCTGCAGGATTACATTATTTTGGATTAATTGGAGAGTGTGGTGTTGTAAACAATTACCCAGAAAAGTTTTTTTTTTATTAGGAAAATTATATTTGTTCCGTAACTGGAATACAAACCACGCTATTTAATTCAGTGTAGCTGAAATGACGAGCCATTAAATTTTAACGAGGGTTAACTACCCATACCGCTAGTTAGCAGGGGTAGGGAAGGGTAGCTTGCTACCGCCTTCCCTCACACACCTGTGATTGAGCTCACTTTGCTTTCGGCTCGGATGGTGAATGGACATTGCCGCTCTTCATCCTTGCCGAATATTGGCAGCCATTGAGGACTTTTGCTTTTTCTTTTTCTCTTTGTGTGTGTTTGTGAAGTTGACTTCTGTGACCATGTGCACCTGTCCTGGACTCTCCGGCCGCCCTTGTGGGACATTTATGTCAGCGGTGGAGACTGATTCTCACACCCTTTGTCCTGTATGCAGAGGTCATCGGTGTGATAGTGAAAATAAGTGTAATGAGAGGAGGGAGTGGTCTTCCTCCCAGTGGGAGAGGTTTGGGCAATGGCGGAAGAAGTCGTCCAAGCGGGATATTTCTCCTTCGAAGGTTCCTTCAAAGGGAGAAAAATCCAAGTCCTCTTCTTCCGTCTCCCGACCTTCCTCCGAAGCTCCTACTTGTACAGCCTCTTACGAGAGACCGTCGAGTAGTAGCGTAGACCAAGTTAATGTCGGTCAACCCCGGTTCTCAGGAGATGATGTTGCTTCACCTAGTGAAGCGGCCCCACCTCTCCCCCCAGGTGAGGCCTTGTCACTAACTCCCCTTTGGAGGTTTGGTCTTCCTTGGTCTTACGGGTCTGCCCTCCAAGGAAGCTTTGCTACAGTTCATCTGCATGGGTGCCTCTGTTCAGCAGTCATCGTCGCCGTCAGAGGTAGATCCTCTGATCCTCGTCGATATTATAGTGTCAGAGGTGTCACATGCGGTTTCGTCCAACTCCTCTGCCCCTCCAGACTCTCCAGCGGTTGCTGTCGACTTAGTTTCCCCCATTCCTGAACATCCTTTGAAGGGGAGAAACTAAGTCCAACGTCTGTCTCTCCTGCAAGAGTTTCTTTCCCTTGGGGGAGTTCACTCATAGAGACTCCTCTTTGGAGTACTGCTGCGATACACGGCCAGCTTGCTGATCCTATGGCCCCCAGAGCGCGCATTTGTCGGAAGGCTCGCCTTCCTCTTCTGCCTTAGAGGTCTCTGTTCACCATCGGTGAAAAGGCGCCTCTTTGGTTCATTGTCGTCGCAGCCATCCCCTGCAGAGGAGCCTCTGCTGCAGTCATCTGACCTTCATTCATCGATTGTCACTGCTCCTGCAACTAGTCTTGTGACTTTGGCCCTGGACATCTCTGCTGATCGTTCGCGATCCCCTTTGATGGATGCTCGCCCTTACAAGGGCACATCCCAGTTCCCGACCATCCACCCTTCAGACCTGCTGACCTGCCATCACCGTTCCTGTCCCCGGTAAAGCCTCTTCTAGCTCTACCAAAGTGCACAGCTGCGTGCCATCGCCCTGCAGCTCGCCAATCTACAGGACATCAGCTCTCACCAGCAGCTTGTCAGCACTCTACAGCACTTCGGCGTGCCCCTTCACCTGCTCGCCCTCATAGAAGGCAGCAGCCTCATGCGCCCGCGCGCCAATGTTCTCCTGCGCGTCACGTGCCCATGTTTACCTCCGCTCACACACCCAGGGTCACCCATGCACCAGCGCACTACTGTGCGCCTGCGCTCTTCTGCTCGCCCATGATCTCCTGCGCGTCAGCGCTTTTCTGCACATCAGCAGTCTTCTGCGCCCCCTTCGCCTATGCGCCCACGATCTCCCACGCGCCAGCGCTCTCCTGCGCATCAACACTCGCCTGTGCGCCAACATTCTCTGGTGCACCAGCACTCTCCTGAGTGCTAATTACCTCCTGCTTGCCAGCCTGCACACCAGCACTCTCCTGCGCACCAGCGCCCTCCTGTGCGCCAGCCTGCGTGCCAATTATCTCTTGCGCACCAGCGCCACTCACCTGCGCGTCAACGAGTTCCTGCGCGCCAATATTCTCCTTTGCACACGCACGCGCGCCAACAGCCACAGCCGCAGGAACTGCATCCGGCAAGGTCACCATCGCCTCATTCCCCTCCACAAACGCATTCCAGCGTTCCCTGTGGGAGAAGGGAAACAGGCACCAGCAGAGGGGTTCAGGATCCCTAAACTTCCATCTAAGGCGGACCCACATATTACGGTGACTCCTTGTATGGAACCTTTCCCTTCAGGGGATATGCCTGACAGAGCATCAGTCAGTCAGCATCCTTGGTTCAGTGCCTTAGTCAGAGCTGTAACACAGGCATTCAAGCCTGTCCTGTCCGACCGCTCGTCAGAGCAGCCTACACTTTTGGACTCGGTACACGGAACCATGGCTTCCTCTACCACTTTGAAGAGGAAAAGAGGAGTTTCCGACGCGGTCACTTCCCCGAGGGTGAAGCTGACTCCGTGCAGACCATCGAGGTAGTCCCTCCAGTATCTCTCCAGGAATAATCTCCCTTCCTGTCTGATGAAGACCATCCTTCACCAAGGGAATCGTGCGAGGAGAGGCACTCCTCCATCCCACCATTAGAGGAAACCTACCTTCACGCGGAGAGTTCCCCTCAATCAGAGATCAGGAGGGACACAACACTCAGGCCTTCAATGTTGGAGTCTTACCTCCTTCCCAGGAAGGAGTCCAAAGACTGTAAGACTCTCCCAAAGTCCTCCTCCAGGACAGGAACAGAGACAGCCAGCCACTCAAGGAATGTCTGCGACTCACCCCAAGAAGAGCTCTTGGGGACAGAAGAAGACTTTGCTGCAAGTCCAACATCAGTAGGAGACCAACAAGAATCAGAACATGCATGCTGGGATATTCTGACTCTAATGAGGCTTTTCAATGGGTTTTCTGACCCAGAGATACCCCCTCGAGAGGGCAAAGACACGATCTTAGACCTCGTCTTCGGCACTCAGAAACCCTCAAAGACTAGTGCAGCCCTGCCCTGGTCTCGAGGGTTAAAGAGTACCAAGGACAAGATCGCCCAACAGCTCTCTGAGTTTGCCTCCTCCAAACGTGCCGGCTCTACGAACAAGCTCCTCCCACCTCGTCGCGTACAGAAGAAGAGGTACTTTGGGATCCTGGAGGAGCCCAGTTCAGCTCTTCCACTTCACCACTCTCTAGAAGAGCTAACCAGGGGAGTCCCTCTTGAGAGAATCTCCAGCCGGGAGGTCTCGTTCTCGGCGGCCGAAGTCCTTAACCAGGAAAAGGTCACTAAGTATGGGATGCAAGCTATTTCGTGGCTGGACATCTGGATAGGGACCTTGGGTATCCTGATACAATCCGAGGATTTCTCCAATGGCGACCTTTTTACTCTCAGGCACTCGCACGATCGAGTTTCTTGTGAACCAAGTCTCGAAATTGTGGGCAAACACTATCTTGAAACGTCGAGATGCAGTGTCTGAGAGGTTCCACCAACAGGTCCCCAGCGTCAAGATAAATAGGCTCAGACATTCCTCCCTAGAGGGGGCCCACCTGTTTGAGCCTAAAGATGTGGAACTTGCTGCTGAGAGGTGGAGGAAGTCTCATCGAGACACCCTCCTCCATAGGGCTTTGACATCCAACCCCTGTAAACCTCCAGCACCTCAACAGTCCCATCCAACCAAGACCGTGACGACGAAACCAGCAGCAAAGACAACGGTGTCTAATAAGCCCTTTTCTGTCAAGGACAAGAAAGGCAAAAAGTCCTCCAGGGGAGGAAAGAATCCTAGAGGGAGCGGCTGAGGCCGCAAACGCTAGGATAGGCACTCCCCCTGCGTTTTCACCAGTGAGGGGATGCCTGCAAAGTTGCTCAGACATGTGGAAGCATCTCGGGACTGATTCCTGGACAATCTCCGTGATCCGTTCAGGATATCGCGTCCCGTTCATAACATCACCCCCTCCCCTGACCAGGAATCCAGTGTCAATAGACTCCCTTGCCATGGGATTGGCAAGGGGGCAGGCCCTTCGGGCAGAAGTCCAGACTGTTGAAGTAGGGAGCTCTCCAAGAGGTCCTCGATGGGTCCCCAGGCTTCTTCAGTCGACTCTTTCTTTTAAGAAAGGTGTCTGGAGGCTGGAGACCAGTCATCGACCTCTCAGGCCCTGAACAAATTTGTCAAACAAACTCTGTTCAGCATGGAGATGGCAGACACTATCAGACTAGCAATAAGACCTCAGGACTTCATGTGTACACTGGACCTGAAGGACGCATACTTCCACATCCCAGTCCTTCCGTCTTCAAGGAAGTACTTAAGATTCAGCCTAGACAACAGAAAATACCAATTCAAGGTGCTGTGCTTCAGTCTTTCCACAGCACCTCAAGTTTTCACCAGAGTATTTGCCCTAGTGTCATCTTGGGCACACAGGATAGGCATCTGTCTCCTCTGTTACCTGGATGACTGGCTAATCCTAGCAGACTCGGTGTCAACCCTTCTTCAACACGGAGACAAACTTCTGAGACTTTGCCAAGATCTGGGGATCATAGTAAATCTCGAGAAGTCCTCTCTGCTTCCTACACAGAGACTGGTATACCTAGGCATGATAATAGACACCAATCTCCATTAAACCTTCCCATCAGACGACAGGATAACAAGGCTGAAAAAGGTCTCAAGACCTTTTCTCAGACGAGAAGAACTTTCAGCCCAAACGTGGTTACGTCTCCTCGGTCACCTTTCATCGCCGGCCCGTCTAGTTCCCAATGGTCACCTCAGGATAAGATCCCTCCAGTGGCAACTCAAGTCCCGATGGAATCAGACTCGCGATTCCCTGGATATCCGGATCCCCAGGGGATCAGTGGAACTGACAGACCTCCAGTGGTGGGTGGCAGACGAGAACCTACAAAAGGGAGTGGATCTTCTCGTCCTCCCCCAGATTTGATGTTGTTCTCAGATGTTTCAAAAATAGGGTGGGGGGGCCCCCGTGCTGTGCCACATGACCTCAAGCCTCTGGTCAGAGTCAGAAGAGTACCTCCACTTAAATCTCCTAGAGATGAAGGCTGTCTTTCTGGCCTTTCAATAGTTCCAACAGTTCTTGGCGGGCCACTTGGTGGTGATGATGAGCGACAACACCACAGTAATGGCTTACATCAACAAGCAAGGAGGTACTTTTATGTAACACACATCCCATCTAGCAGTAGAGATACTGAGATGGACCGAAATCCACTCGATACCACTATTGGCTTGCTTCATTCCGGTCAAAAGGAATGTGCTCGCAGACAACTTGAACTGAGCATCTCAGATAGTGAGTACTGAGTGGTCTTTGGATCATCTAGTAGCCAACAAAGTCCTGAGTTTGTGGGGTTCTCCGACTGTGGACCTCTTCGCAATGGCCCTGAATTTCAGGCTCCCGCTGTTTTGTTCCCCAGTCCCAGACCCCAAGGCTCTCGGGCAAGATGCATTCAAACAACGGTGGGACAACATCGATGTTTACGCCTTTCCCCCGTTCTGTCTGATTAGGAGGGTACTCAACAAGACCAGAACATCGGACAATCTTTCAATGACCCTCATAGCTCCGCTAGGGCATCACGCAGAATGGTTTCCGGACCTTTTGCAGGTCCTAACGGAGCCCCCAAGAGAACTCCCTCTACGACACAATTTAATCAAACAACCACAAGTTGTGACTAGGATATCTGGATACCTGTGTAAGTCATCAGCAGCAGTCTACTAGGCAAAGTGGAAAGTCTTTTGTGTTTGGTGTCGTGGAAGGGGTATCTCTTCACTCGATGCCACTATTCCAGCAGTAGCGAATTTCCTCCTGCATTTGCGTGAAGAAATGCGCTTGTCAGTCTCGGCAGTGAAAGGCTATCGCTCAGCCTTAAGCCTCCCCTTCAGACTGAAAGGAATGGACATTTCTTCATCGCTAGAACTTTCCTTACTCATACGGAGTTATGAACTTTTCTGCCCCCAGTCAGAAGTGAGACCTCCCCCATGGAACATGATTTGAGTTCTCAGGTCTCTCAAGAGACTTCCCTATGAACCATTACACCAGGCAACCGATCGCCACCTGACTTGGAAGACGGTGTTCCTGCTAGGTTTGGCTTCGGCCAAGCGAGTCAGTGAACTTCATGGTCTCTCTTATTACATCGCCCATTCAAGGGGATGGGGAGAGGTAACGTTCAGCTTCGTCCCTGAGTCTATTGCTAAGACTCAGAACCCGGGAGTAGCGGATCCAGGATTCGACTCCTTCTGGATTTATAGCCTCCGTACTGTAACAGGTGACCCAGACCATCTCATACTATGCCCAGTGAGGATTTGAGGATGTATCTTAAGAGAACGTCCGCACAGGAAGGACCAAGAGGAGGGTCACCAAGAACACAATCTCAGCATGGATTCGCAAGGTCATAGACCATGCACTGAATCCAGACCCTCCTTCTTCACATCGCCCCAGAGCACATGATGTCGGGCGTAGCTACGTCCCTGGCATTCAAGAGAAACTTCTCAGTGACGCAGATTTTTCAAGCTGGGGTGTGGAGTCGTCAGACCACATTCACATCCCACTACTGTACCTGCAAGACGTGAATTTTTCATATGTCATTATTACATCATCGACTGTATTCTATGTTGCAAAACGTCACCCAAACGTCATAGTTTTTAACCAATGATGATCATCTACATTATACTTGGGATGAGCATTTTAAAAAACTAGAATCACATGACTTGAATACCCAATCAGGGGACGTTTTTACTAGAAAACTGAACACTTTTCGACAATTTTTACACAATTTCCACCGTCACGCTATTTTTTTCAGTCTTTAGAGAGCCATGGAGGAGTGTGAACCTTCAACTTATAGCGCATTTTCTCATTTACCATCTACTTTGACATCAGTTTCTGTGGATTTTCTCCCAAGATCTTGTCTCAATTGTTATTTAAATTATAAAGATTTGGTTTTGCATTATTGTGGTAACATCGAAAGAATTATAAGTACTGCCAAGATTACGGTGCTATTAAAAGTGAAAGTGACACTATATGCCCCACCGCTGGTTCTAAGTGCCGACTTGATATTAGCGAAAAAGCATTTCACTTTTGCAGAAGGCATGTTATATTGAAAAACAATAAGTATGTGAAAAAAAGGGGTAGTTTTTACGTATCTATTTTTAGGGGAACTTGGTTTGAAAAAGTCTTTTGTTCCGTAACCGAAATACAAACCACGCTATTTACAAAGGGTATTAATTTTAGCGTAGCTGAAATGGCGAGCCATTAGAATTTAACGAGGGTGTATTACCCCCGCGCTAGTTAGCGGGGGGGTAGGGGAGTGGTAGCTAGCTACCCCTCCTCCCCCTCACACACAGGTGAATACTCACTTTCACTTTTGGCTCGGACTGTGACAGACGTCTCTGTCTTGGTCCTCGCTTGGCAGCCATTGTCTGTTTTGTCTTTACTTAATCGCTTACTTTTCTTTTACTCAATATATATGTAAACATGTTTTCATGTTTGTATATATATTTGAGTATAGAAATAAGTAAGTTTCCTTTTCAGATGTGTGTGTGTAGTGTACGATATCTACGTGGAGGCCTCGGCAGTTAGGCCACCACGGCCTAATTTTATGGGTTGCGATCGAGTTTGACTTCGGTCTTTCTCTCTCTCTCTCTCTTGAGGTCGTTCACCCTTTTACTATGTTTTACTACGCCCTTGTAGCTTCCTTCCCGTGTGGGTGGGGTTGCTACTCCGTACATTTTGTCTCAATTAGTTTATGAATCTAATTGTAGTTGTTAATTTTTCAGCTTGTAGAACGATTCCTTTCGGGGTTTTCGTTTTTTTCTTTAGTGTTCATTCATTTTTAAATTACATAATTACATAGTTACATAATTATAATTGTTATAATTCTGTTTTGGTTACAGCTCTCCTTCCGCGAGTGTAAGTGGTTGTGAGGGCACGTGCCTGTTGTGTAATTCTTGTTCCTTTTCCTCGGGATTCCTCTTCGGAGCCTTCCCGGGGGAATGAATGTGTACTAATATTATTTGTTTTATTTTTTTACAGTTACCGATCTAGTTCGTTTCTGTAATATAGCAACGGTGTGAGCTGTCTGGTTGAGTCCTGGGGATTCGGCTGTTGCTGCCTCCCCCCTTGTATTGTCGTCAGGGGCGTGTCTCCTTCTACTGGTAGTACTCCCGTGTCGACGGACAGCTCTCCAGTTCATTTTAGAACAGTCAGGAGGCTTGCCTCCTTGGGCGGATAACTTTCCTTCCGAGGGAAGTTTTTTTTTCCTGTCCAGGCTTGAGCTTTTCCTCTTTTGGGGGGTTCTTCTCTTGCCTTTTTTTCGTGCGACTATGCTCTTGGTGCTGAGCGGTCGCACCTGCAGTTTCGCTCAAGGGGCTGGGCAACTGCAGGAGCTCCTCTTCGGAGGATTGCCCCTCTTAGGTCACTGGCTGACCAGTCTCTTCCACGAAGTGTTTCTCTTTCGTTCGCGAGAGAGTACACTCATAGAGACTCCTCTTCGGAGGTTTCTTCTGTTGCTGTTGCTGTTGGCCTCCCTCGCCGTAAGGCCCTCCGTCCGCCTCGTCGTAAGGGCCTCTCATCTCCCTATAAGGGTGCTTGAGGCGCCTTTTTGAATCTCCGTTTGCAGCCTACAACTTCTTTTTCTCGATCTTCCGTCTTGGTGCAGATGGACAGCAGTCTAATCTCGTCTTCCGACGGGCAACGGTCTTCCCGACGGACAACGGTCTTCCCGACGGACAGCGGTCTTCCGACGGACATCAGTCTCCCGGCGGACAACGATCCCTTCGGGGCAAAGGGTTGCCCCCACGGGGGTTCTTCCCTTGCGTGTCAGGGTTTCCCTGCACGCCCTTCTGTTCGTCAGCGCTCTCCTGTTCGTCAGCGCTTTCAAGATGATCTTCCCTGTGGTTCCTGTTACGTGCCCTGTGCGCCCACGTTCGCCCTCGCGATCTAGAACTTCGGTTCAGGTCGGGGTCAAGGACTCTTCTTCTTTGCGCAGGCTTCCACGCGTAGCCTTCTGCTCGTCAGCGATCATCAGCTCGTCAGCGATCATCAGCTCGCCAGCGATCGTCAGCTCGTCAGCGATCATCAGCTCGCCAGCGATCTCCAGATCGCCCACGTGTGTTACAGCTGGCACGCCAACGTTCTCCAACACTTCTGAAGGAACATGGTTCGCCAGCTACTAGCTCAACTGCGGATGCTGATCGCCATCGCGCGACCCTCAACTGCAGATGCTGACCGCCATCGCGCGACCCTCAAACTGCAGATGCTGACCGCCATCGCGCGACCCTCAACTGCAGATGCTGACCGCCATCGCGCGACCCTCAACTGCAGATGCTGACCGCCATCGCGCGACCCTCAACTGCAGATGCTGACCGCCATCGCGCGACCCTCAACTGCAGATGCTGACCGCCATCGCGCGACCCTCAACTGCAGATGCTGACCGCCATCGCGCGACCCTCAACTGCAGATGCTGCTCGCCATCGCACAACCCTGAACGATTGCCCGCTTACGCATGCTGCTCCTCATCGCACCACCCTGAACGATCGCCCTCCTGCAGATGCTGATCACCATCGCACCCTTTCACGCGATCATTCACCTGCGCATGCTGCTCGCCATCGCACAACCCTGAACGATTGCCCGCTTACGCATGCTGCTCCTCATCGCACAACCCTGAACGATCGCCCTCCTGCAGATGCTGATCACCATCGCACCCTTTCACGCGATCATTTCACCTGCGCATGCTGCTCGCCATCGCACAACCCTGAACGATTGGCCGCTTACGCATGCTGCTCCTCATCGCACCACCCTGAACGATCGCCCTCCTGCAGACGCTGATCACCATCGCACCCTTTCACGCGATCATTCACCTGCGCATGCTGCTCGCCATCGCACAACCCTGCACGATAGCCCGCTTACGCATGCTGCTCCTCATCGCACAACCCTGAACGCTCGCCCTCTTGCGGATGCTGATCACCATCGCACCCTATCACGCGATCATTCACCTACACATGCTGCTCGCCATCGCTTACCGCCAGCGATCTTCTTCACCTACGCGGCAGCACGATCCCTCGCCGTCACGCCCATTCCCCTGCGCGCCCGCGCGATCGCTCGCCTGCGCGCCCGCGCGATCGCTCGCCTGCGCGCCCGCGCGATCGCTCGCCGGCGCGCCCGCGCGATCGCTCGCCTGCGCGCCCGCGCGATCGCTCGCCTGCGCGCCCTCGCGACCGCTCGCCTGCGCGCCCGCGCGACCACTCGCCTGTGCGCCCGCGCGACCATTCGCCTTTGCGCGACCGTTCGCCCTCGCGCGACCATAGTTCGCGGCGAATTCCACAGCCGGTGGTAGCAGCAGGGACGCGTGCTCCTAGGCGGCACTCGGGATCACCTCCATCCAAGCACAGGTTGGTAGTGCAGGACGAAGACAGGTCAGTACAGCATTCTTCCCACCTTCTTTTCAGGCAGGAACCGTCGTGTCCTCTCCAAAGGATCGCCCGATCCCTTTCACCTTAGCGAGGATTTCGGACTCTGTGTCCTTGGAGCAGCAGACATGGTTTGATCCGCTGGCACGGGCGTTAATGAGGGTTATGAAACCAGCACTCACCGGCCAGGGTAACAAACCAGCGGCTGTCTCTCCTACGCTGAAGAGAAAGAGAGGAGTGGACTTCGTGGTGACTTCCCCCAGGGCGAAGTTGGTTCCCAAGAGGTCGGTCTCGAGGGTCCCCTCTCCTGCACGAGTACTCTCTCCTTCTCCCGCCCTGGAAGGATTTTTGGCGGGGGGGCTTTCCGTTGAAGATTTCTCCATCGGACAAGGGGTGACTGCTTACCTCTTCCTCTGGGAGCTTACCAGGTTCTTTCCCTCCTCGGTTACGGCCCGAGGTTTGGTTCAAGGAAGCTACAGGAAGATCAAGGGTACTTTCCTCCTCTCGAGCTCAGGCACCTTGGCCTTTCGTCGTTAAGTATCTACTTGCGGACAAGCTCGATGTTTTACCATCTGGACGCACTGACTGAAGGCTTCCTTCGGGTGTCTCATCTGTGGAGGTCAACGACCTCAGACACCCTTCCATCCTTGAGAAGAGTTTTGTCTTTGCCCAAGGACAGAGACTTAAACATCTGCTGTGCGGAGTAAATCGACTTCCGGTTTCACTCCTCCAAGGCGCTTTCTTCCAGACTCTGCAGGGCTCCAGCTCCCTTTTCTTTCAACCACGTCGGCCTAAGTTATCGGCTACGACAACTGGGACAAGGTGTCCAATTGCAGTTTCCTCCTGTCAGGAACAGATGGCACGGGAGACTCCCCCGGGGGGGCATAGTCCTAAAAGGAGTTCACGAACTCTAGGATTGCAGGTTTTTTCGCTGGGAGGATGCTTAAGGTTACTCATCCGAATGACAGCTTCCCGATGCCCATTCCCGCACAATCTCTGTGAGTAGCCAAGGATATCGCGCCTGCCGTCTCTGTCAGCGAATTCAGTGTCTCTGAACCTCTATGCCATAGCATCAGCAGAGTTGCCCGGTTGGGCAGAATGATCCATACCTTAGGCGAAGGTCTTCCTTAGGATCATCGACGGCTTCACCCCCGGCCCCCTCAGTCGATCCTTTCTTGTAAGGAAGGATCTGAGAGGGGATGTCCATAGTCGACCTCTCAGCCCTGATCAAGTTTGTCGAACAAACTTCGGCCAGCGTAGACCAGCAGAATCGATCAGACTGGTAACGAGGCGACAGGACTCCTTTAACCCTGGATCGGAAGGACGGGTACTTTCAGTTTCCATTCCATCCATCTTCCAGGGTGCTCGTCGAATTCAGCCTAAACTGCAAGTATTCCTGCTTATGATGCAGTGTGGCTATCCCGCCGTGGCATAGCAGGTTTGTTTCCCCAGAGAACTCTCCCTGCCTTCCTCTTGGCCGCTCAGGTGCAGACTTCCGCCTCCTCTGCTGTTTGGAGGGCTGGTCAACTCCGGTAGGCTCGGGTTTCGACCTTCTTCAGCACCGGGAAAAGCTTCCGAATGCTGACCATGAGTGTGGGCTCATGGTATTTTGCTTGGAGCCTTCTCTTCCTCTGCCTCAACATCTGGAGTATCTGGCCATGATATTGAGTCAACCGCCTTACCACGTTGGAAACCCCGCTTCTCGTCCGTCCAGCGAGGTTAAGCAACGTCGGCACTTGGATGGGTGACCACCTGGGGACGCCAGATTCTGTTACCACATCCTCCGAGCCTTCCTTTCGGTTGACTGTGGCAAGACTGAGGAGAGTCGCAGTACCTGTTCTCAGTCAAGCAGAGTTTTCAGCCCTACCTTGGAACGTTTCCTAGTTCTTCTTTCCTCATTGACCCGTTTATAGTCCGAACGGTCGCCTCAGGATAAGTTCCATGTGGGGCGATCCAAGTTCCGGTGGCTGCAGGCAATGTTTAACCGGACTCCCTGGCCCTATGGGACCAGCGGAACTATTAAACCTGCAATGGGTGTTGACCTATGGAGCCTCTTGATGGTAGTGGATATTCTCGTCCTTTCCCCACATTCTTGATGCGGTTCTCGGACTCGTCAAAGGAAAGGGGGGGGGGCATGTTCCGGTCCAGGCCTATGGTCAAGACCTGAAGGATACCTCTCCATCATTCAGGCAGGCTTAAGGGCCTTAGTCTGGCCCCTCTTCAGTCCTACCGCTCCTGCCAAGTCGCCCCGTTGCGTGTCGACTTCATGCTAACCAGCAGGGGACGCATTTTCACACCTTCACATCTTGCAGTAGAGATACCGGGATGATTGAGATTCTCTCAATTCCACCATCGGCTCTCTCATTCCAGGCAGGGGAATGTTTCTCTCAGACTATCCAAGCAGAGCCTCATAGAGAGAGTGTACCTAGGGGTCTTTGACCTTGGGTAACCAGCAAGTGCTGATCTGGGGGACCTGATCGCGACAGCTTGGAACCTCAAGCTTCCGCTAGTTTTCCCCCCAGTCTCAGACCCCGAGACTCTGGCAAGATGCATTCCGGTGATGGTGGGACAACTTCGACGCCTGCGTCTTCCCTCCTTTTTGTCTGCGGACAATGGGTCTCAACAAAACCAGGTTGTCTGTCAACCTTTCAATGGGAGAGCTCCACTGGGACTATGCGCAGAACGGTTTCTGGACCCTCTGCTTCCCCTGACGGAACTCCCGGGAGAGCTTCTCCCACGGCGCAGGCTACTCAAGCAACCACACTGCGACATCTCTCCCGAACCGGGGCGTCGCTTCGGCTTCATGCCTGGAGACACTACGCTTCCTCCTCTAGAAGAGACAACCCGCTACAGTCGCGGTACGGAGGTCGCGTCATCTGCGATAGTCTTCCACAGGGGTCTCCCAGGCAAAGTGAAGAGTCTAAGGTGGTTGGTGCCGTGGGAGATATACCTCTTCCCGTGAGGCCTCTTCTCCAGCAATAACGGTCTTATTGCCTTTCGGCGGGAGGAAACTCCTTTCCGCTCTTGGCAATGAAGCCTGTCGCTCAGCCTTTCCCTGACCTTCAGGCTTAAAGGAATAACTTTTTCCTGCCCGCTGGATCTATTCTCGCTCATGCGAAGCTACGATCGTCCCTGCCCTAGTCGGAGGAAGACCTCCAACTTGGAGCATGGCTCGGACTTTTAGTCCTTTAAGAGATCTTCTCAAGACCCTTTTACGACAGGCCTCGGATTGTATTCCGCCTTGGGTCTTCTGCTCACTCTGGCCACGGCCAGTGTGTAAGCAATCTTCTTGGTCTCTTACTACTCCCCCCCTTTCTAAGGAAGAGGGGAAGGCAACATTCAGGCTCGCTCCTGAGTTGTTGGCTAGACTCAGAATCTGAGGGTCCCGACCCTTCGGTCCGATTCATTCAAGATTTTGAGTCTCCATTCTGTGTCTGATGTCCCAAGACCTTCTCTTTCTTGCCAGTACAGGAATCGAGAGGTTAGCGCTGGGAACAGCTGCAGTTTGGCCTCAGTTGCAGCCGATTTGGGAACACAAGGAGGACATGGGGGGAGAGTCACCAGTATACCTCTTCAGCCCGGACTCAAGGACATTCATCTCGACCTGTCTTCAGACCCTCCCCCGTCACGTCGCCCTACAGCACGATGTTGGATACATCGCAACGTCCCTCGCCTTCGAGTAATACTACTCTGTGACGCAGGTGCTACAAGCTGGAGTCTGGAAGCGTCTGATGACCTTCGCAGCCCGCTTCCTGCAGGGCGTGACCCACAGGAGTCTCGATACGTTTTCTATCGCTCTGTGGTGGCTACACAACAGCTGGTCTAACCTCAGGCTCCTTTTTGGACAGGTAGCAGAAGGTTGAGGGCATTGTTATCAGGTTTTAGTCTGCATGAACGAAAGAAGTATGTCTGGCCCTTACTTCTTTCTTCATCATCCCCTCTACGGGGAAGCAGCATCCTGGTCTCTGCATAGCTGACCTCGAACCTCTGCAGGTAAACCATGCTTCCTTGTGTTCCGAGTATTGAGTCAATACTGTCGCGTCCCCCATACCCTGACGAGGTGGTATTGGGAACGTCCTAACCCAGAGTTCCTTCTGGAACTCCAGGTCAACTGCCTAAGACGGGTCACACTTCTTCCTTCACACACAAGCTTACGTAGGCCACATGGTTCCTTGCGGTGCAAGGAACTTGTGAGGTGCAGGGACTCCTTTTCTCGAGTGCGACTCACTCGGATTCTGAGTCCCCGGGTAAAGCCAAAGCCAGTATGGCTGGGGACTTTCCACCCTTCCTAAGGGATAAGTCACCCTTTGTAAATAGCGTGGTTTGTATTTCGGTTACGGAACAAATGACAAATTCGAAGATAATTTGTATTTTTCCTAACCATACAAACCTTAGCTATTTACACATATTTGCCCGCCAGCCCTGTCCCCCAAGACAAGTCCTACCTCTAAGTGAAAGTGAGTATTCACCTGTGTGTGAGGGGGAGGAGGGGTAGCTAGCTACCACTCCCCTACCCCCCCGCTAACTAGCGCGGGGGTAATACACCCTCGTTAAATTCTAATGGCTCGCCATTTCAGCTACGCTAAAAGTAATACCCTTTGTAAATAGCTAAGGTTTGTATGGTTAGGAAAAATACAAATTATCTTCGAATTTGTCATATTTAGATATAGAATCTAATTTGTTATTTGTATATAATTATATTGGTGTTGAATTTAGTTGTAAATTTGTTGGAAATAAATCAAGAATTTCTCACAAAACTATACATGATTGGTGCTCATTCATTCGTGAGGTTATGGTGCATTGGGTATTGAGTCAGAAAGGTGCAGCTCACCTTTACCCTCCAACTTAAGTAAGTACACAAAGGGTTTTAGGCTATCTTGTATTTAATATGGCTGTGTGAGAGGGGCGGGGTGTTGCAGGGGGTGGAAGGCCACCCCCCCCCCAATAAGGATATGGCTACTAGGTTAGGTTGGGATAGGTTAGGTAGTTTGTTTAGGTTAGCTGGTGGCCTTGTTTATTGTTAATTCTACATGTGCTATTATTCGTATGTTAAAACGAATTTTTTAATACATTTCCCACCCAAAAACCCTGGTTTCCCACTGGGGGTCCCCCAAGATTGGGAAGGTTATCAAATAGGGTAAAAATACTTTGTTCCGTAACTGAATACAAACCACGCTATTTACATGGGGTAATTACTTCGGCGCAGCCGATGACCAGCCATAAAGTTTTAACGAGGGTTTCCTACCCCACTGCTAGTTAGCGGGGGGGTAGGGAGGGGTAGCTAGCTACCCCTCCCCCCTCACACACACTGGTGATTAGCTCACTTTACTTTTGGCTCGGAGAGACGACAGACCTGTCAGCGCTCTCCTCTTTGTTGACTGCCATAATTTTGTTTGCTTTTTCTTTTCAGTGTGTGTATGAAGTTGGCCTCTATTTCTCCTTATGCGTACGTGCCCTGGACTTCCCGGCCGCCCTTGTGGGACCTTTATGTTGGCCGTGGAAAAGGATCCTCACTCCTTATGCCCTCAGTGTAGGGGCCAACGGTGTGATAGTTTTAATTTGTGCATTGAGTGTAGGGAGTGGTCTACCTCCCAGTGGGAGAGGTTTGCCCGGCGACGTAAGAAGAAGGCTAAAAGGGATCTTTCTCCTTCCGAGGCTTCTCGGAAAAGAGAAAATCCCAAGTCTTCTTCTTCCGCCGCCCATTCCTCCTCCGAAGCTCCTGCTCGGGCGGCCTCTTCCGAGAGGCCGGCGAGTGGTAGCGTAGACCGTAATGTTGGTGATGTCATTAACCGATCCCGTGGTGAGGGAGAGGTCGTTGCCTCCCATAGCGAGGCGGCTGCCCCTTCCCCCTCGGAGGAGGTGGTTGTTTCTAACAATGATCTTTTTCAGCTTTGGGCTTCCTTGGGGCTGCAGGTTCGGCCTCCAAGGAAGCCCTGTTTGTCATGATCAAACGGGGTACGGCTGCCGAACAATCGTCAACCTCAGCGGAGATAGATCCTCTGTCTGTGGTTGACGTTGTTGTGTCGGAAACATCCAGTGGGTCTGGCCAAACACCCGTTCCTGTGGCTGCGGTAGCGGAAGGCTCTGTCTCCCCCTCCGAACATACTTCGAGGGAGGAGCTTAGTCCCACGGTCTCTCCTTCCGTTGAGACTCCCTCTCGGGGGAGTTCTCTGGTAGAGACGCCTCTTCGGAGGCCCATTGATGGTCAGCCTGCTGATCCCACGGCCCCTCATGGGCGTATAAGGCTGAAGGCTCGTCCTCCATTTCGCCGTAGAGGCCTTCCTTCCCCCTTTAAAGGGGTTAGGAGGCACCTCTTCGGCTCGTCGTCACCACAGTCCTCTGCAGAGGAGACGACTCGCCGCTCTCCTGACCTGCCTGCTACCAACCTTGACCTCTGCGGGGATCGTTCGCGATCCCCTTCGGAGGATGTTCGTCTTTCGGGACAAGGTGAGCTGTCGCCCAGACCTTCGACATCTAAAGCTGCTGACGTGCTTTACGCGCCACCTGAGACTGCCACTGCGCAATCTCTAGGCTCTTCGGGGTCTCACGGACTTGAGCGCGAAACTGCGCCTCTCGCCCCTAAGCGTAAGGCTCCGCCTGCGCACCCTCCTGCTGCTGTTGTTCCTGATGTTCCTGACAAAGCATCTCGGCGCTCACCCTTAGGCGGTCGCGCCGCTGTTCCTGTTGTACGCCAGGGTTCCCCTGCGCGCCCACGCCCATCGGCGCCCCGTCGCCCTCCAGCAGTTCCTGAAGTAGTGTGCAAGCGCCCAACTGCGCAGACGCGCCCTGCTCCTGATATAGTGCCGCCGCGCTCGCCTGCGCACTCACGGCCAGTTCCTGATATGGCGCCTATGTGTCCACCGGTGCCCCAGCGGCCTCCTGCGCCCACGCGCCCTCCAGCACCTCGCCGCCCCCCTGTTCCTGTTTCATCGCGCGCGATCCAGGAGGTTCCTGAGTTGGCCCACAGGCGCCCTCAGGTTCCTGCGGACTTGTCAGGCCCTGTGGGGGATACGTAGACGCGATACGCGTCCCCGCGCGATTCCAGATCCAGCGCTCACGCGCACTCCAACGCGCCCACGTGTCGCTTTGGACCCATCGCGCCCACCTAGGGAGGTTCGCGATGCGAGGGAGGCTCGCGATACGAGAGAGGTACGCGATGCGCGCCCGCGCGCAATTCCTGTTCCAACACCAACGCGACCACGCGTCGCGATGACTCAGCTCGTCGCCCCAGAGGTTGCCAAGCTAGCGCACGGGCGCTCACGGCCGCCTCTGGAACCGCGCGAATCTACTGCAGATACGATCGCGCCCAACGCGCCAAAATCACGCCCTGTTCCTGCTACACGCCCCGTGCCTGTCTTTAAGACAGCGATGGTTGCTCAACTAACTCCAGAGCGCCCTCACGCGGCTCGCACCACGCGACCTCCAAAGCAGCGAACCCCGGTGCGACCTGTTCCTGATGCGCGCTATGCGCGTCCACAATCGCCAACGCAACTAGCGCTTCCACAGGCGAGTAGACCGGTCCTACCAGACCGTCGCCAAACCTCTCGCCCCCAGGTCGCTCGCGACCCTGCTCCAGCGCTATCGCGCCCTCGGCCGGTTCTCCCGGACATGCGCTCGGGCGCTCCCGTTATCTCACGCCCTCCGGGGCCACACCAGTTCGCTGCGCGCCCGCGCGTTCGGCCTCCTCCTGTTCCAGCTCCTGATCGCCGCACGCCTACACCATCGCCTACTCGCGACCATGTTCCCGCTCAAGCTGCCGTGCGCCCCCGCGCCCACGCTCCTGCTCTGTCGCCAGCGCGCCACCGCGCCATCGCTCCTGACCATCCTCCTGCGCGCCATCGCGGCCCGCCCCCGCAGGTGCATGCGCGCGCGATTTCCCAGCTTCGCTCCCTCCTTTCACGCGCGACCCTGCTCTGTGCCCGATACACGAGCCCCAACGCGATTGCCGACAGGCGGATTCTTCCTTGTCGCGTTCCCCTCCCCGCAAGCGCAGACCAGCGCGCTCGCCAGAGGGGGAACGCTCCTCGTACAGGTCTAGGGATTCTTCTCTTACAGCCCTGCAGGCGAACCCTCGTTTGTCGACTCCTCTTAGGGATCCCTCGATCCCCTTCCCTCCAGAGGGAGTGTCAGACAGCGCTGCTGTCAGTCAACAACCCTGGTTCGACACCCTACTCAGAGCTCTCGTGCGGGCAATTAAGCCAGCCCTCTCTGATTCGGGTCGCGATCCAGCGGCAGTTTCCTCCCCCCTGAAGAGGAAGAGAGGAGTCTCTCCCGTGGATCCTCCTCCGAGGCCTGTGCTGTCCCCGCGCAGATCCTTACGCAAGGCTCCTACTCCCCCTCAGACCTTCTCACCCTCCCCTGCGGAGGAGGATTACCCCTCCTCAGGAGAGTCGGTCGAGCAGGAATACTCCCCCATCGCACCAATGGAGGACGTTCCTCCTCGTCCCGAGGTGGAGAAGGACCTGCCTCCTTCGCTTCTAGAGTCCTGTATCCTGCCCAGGAGGGAACCTAAGGACTCTAAGACGATTCCCAAATCGTCAGCTAGGATCAGACAGGAACAGCCTCTGGGGTCCGGAGACTTTGCTGCAAGTCCGACAGGAGGCGAGCACCAGGAGTCAGAACACGCGTTCTGGCAAGTCCTGACTTCCATGAGGAACCTTAATGGGATTCCAGACCCTGAGGTCCCACCTCGTGAAGGTAAGGACACGGTCCTGAATCGCGTCTACGGCACTCAGAAACCCTCTAGGGCCAGCGCAGTATTGCCCTGGTCCCAAGGGATGAAGAGTGCCAGAGACAAGATCGAGGGTCAGCTCGCGGAGCTTGCCACCTCCAGCAGATCCAGTGCCGGGAATAAGCTCCTCCCTCTTCCTCGAGTCCATCAGAGGAGGTACTTTGAGATCCTCGAGGAGTCTTCGCTGAGCCTTCCCTTGCATCACTCCGTGGAAGGACTCTCAGGGGGAGTCCCTCTTGAGAGACTCTCCAACCTGCACGTGTCCTTCTCAGCCACTGAGATCCAGAGCCAGGAGAAGGTCATCAAGTGCGCCATGCAGGCCACTTCATGGCTCGACATGTGGCTGGGGTCTCTGGGCATCCTGGTGCGGTCTGAGGACCTCTCCAAGGAAAGCACCAGGAAAGTGCTGGAAACCTTTCTCCTCTCGGGCACTCGGACCATTGAGTTTCTGTCCCACCAAGTCTCGAGCTTGAGGGCCAACACGATCCTCAAGCGCCGGGACGCTGTTGCCGAGAGGTTCCACCATAAGGTTCCCAGCGTCGAGTCTAGCAGGCTCAGACACCCTTCCGTTCTCGGTAAGAGCTTTTTCGAGCCTAAGGACGTGAGCTCACTGCCGAGAGGTGGAGGAAATCCAACCAGGATTCCCTCATCCATAGGCCCCTGACATTGAGGCCCTACAAGCCTCCGGCAGTCCAGCAGCCCCGTCCTGCCAAGGACACGAAGAAGACGACCGTAGCAGCGAAGCCCAAGGTGTCTAAGCCCTTTCCTGCCAAAGGCAGGAGGGGAAAGAAGTCCTCCAGGGGAGGCAAGAACCCTAGAGGCACCGGCCGAGGTCGGAAGCGCTAGGGTTGGCAATCCTCCTGCGTGTCCACCAGTGGGGGGATGCCTTCAGAGTTGCGCAGCAAGGTGGCAGCAACTCGGGGCGGATGCCTGGACGGTCTCCGTGATCTCTCTAGGGTATCGCGTACCGTTCACAGCATCTCTTCCTCCCCTGACAGCGAATCCAGTGTCGTTGAGCTCTTTTGCCATGGGATCGGCGAAAGGGCAGGCTCTTCGGGCTGAAGTCCAGACCATGTTGGAGAAGGACGCTCTCCAGGAGGTCGTGGACGGGTCCCCAGGCTTCTACAGTCGACTCTTTCTTGTGAGAAAGGCGTCTGGAGGCTGGAGACCAGTCATCGACCTCTCGACACTGAACGGGTTTGTCAAGCAGACTCCGTTCAGTATGGAGACGGCAGACACGGTCAGACTTGCAGTGAGACCACGAGACTTCATGTGCACACTGGATCTGAAGGACGCGTACTTCCAGATCCCAATCCATCCGTCTTCAAGGAAGTACCTGAGATTTTGCCTAGACAACAAGATCTACCAGTTCAAGGTGCTGTGTTTTGGTCTCTCCACAGCACCTCAGGTGTTCACCAGAGTCTTTACCATCATCTCTTCATGGGCTCACAGGATCGGCATCCGTCTCCTTCGTTACCTGGACGACTGGGTGATCCTGGCAGACTCGAAGGCATCCCTTCTTCGCCACCGAGACAATCTCCTCGAAGTTTGCCAGGATCTGGGGATCGTGGTAAACCTCGAGAAGTCCTTTATGTAGCCCTCTCAGAAACTGGTATATCTAGGCATGATCATAGACACCAATCTCCACAAAGCCTTCCCATCAGACGAAAGGATAGCAAGGCTGAGCAAGGTTGCGAAACCTTTCCTCAATCGAGAAGAACTCCCAGCTCAATCGTGGCTTCGTCTCCTCGGCCACCTCTCCTCTCTGACCCGTCTCGTCCCCAACAGTCGCCTCAGGATGAGATCCCTTCAGTGGCGACTGAAGTCTCGGTGGAGTCAAGGACTCGACTCCCCGGACATCCTGATCCCCATGGGATCTGCGGAACGAGCGGACCTCAGGTGGTGGGTGGCAGACGAGAACGTACGAAAGGGAATGGATCTTCTCGTCTCTACCCCGGATTTGATGCTGTTTTCGGACGTATCAAACAAGGGGTGGGAGCCCACGTTCTGAACCACAGGGCCTCAGGCCTGTGGTCAGAATCAGAAAAGTACCTTCACATAAACCTGCTGGAGATGAGGGCCGTTTTCCTGGCCCTTCAAAAGTTCCACCAAGTCTTGGCGGGCCACTCCGTAGTGGTGATGAGCGACAACACCACGGTAGTGGCTTACATCAACAAGCAGGGAGGTACCTTTTCGGAACAGCTATCCCATCTTGCAGTAGAGATCCTGAGATGATCCGAAGTCCACTCGATATCACTTGCGGCTCGCTTCATTCCAGGCAAGAGGAATGTGCTCGCCGACAGTCTGAGCAGAGCGACGCAGATAGTGAGTACCGAGTGGTCTTTGGATCCTCGGATAGCCAACAAAGTCCTGACCTTGTGGGGTTCCCCGACTGTGGACCTGTTCGCTATGGCGTTGAACACCAAGCTTTCGCTGTACTGCTCCCAAGTCCCGGACCCCAAGGCCCTCTGGCAAGATGCCTTTCAACAACGGTGGGACAACGTCGATGTGTACGCCTTTCCCCCGTTCTGTCTGATGAGGAGGGTCCTCAACAAGACCAGAATATCGGTCAATCTCTCGATGACCTTGATAGCTCCGCTATGGCATCATGCAGAGTGGTTTCCGGACCTTCTGCAGCTCCTCACGGAGATCCCGAGGGAGCTCCCTCCACGTCACGAGCTACTCAAACAACCACACTCCAACATCTTCCACAAAGCCGTAGCTTCGCTTCGACTTCACGCCTGGAGACTATCCAGCATCTCCTCACAGAGAGAAGATTTTCGCAACAAGTTGCGGAAAGGATGTCTGGCCACCTGCGCAGGTCATCCGCATGAGTCTACCAGGCGAAGTGGCGAGTTTTCTGTGGTTGGTGTCGTGGAAGGGGTATCTCTCCCCTCGATGCCACTTTACCAGCATTAGCGGAGTTCCTTGTGTATCTGCGGGAAGAAATGCGCCTTTCAGTCTTGGCAGTGAAAGGCTATCGCTCAACCTTAAGTCTTGCCTTCAGGCTCAAAGGAATGGACATTTCCTCCTCGCTGGAACTGTCTCTTCTCATACGGAGTTACGAACTTACCTGCCCTCAGTCGGAAGTGAGACATCCTCCTTGGAACGTGGTTCGAGTCCTCAGGTCTCTTAAGAGGCCTCCTTACGAACCATTACGCCAGGCTTCTGATCGCCACCTTACCTGGAAGACGGTGTTCCTGCTAGCTTTGGCCTCGGCCAAGCGAGTCAGCGAACTGCATGGTCTCTCCTACGACGTCGCCCATTCAAGGGGATGGGGGGAGGTAACGTTCAGCTTCGTCCCTGAGTTTGTTGCTAAGACTCAGAACCCGGGAGTGCCGGACCCTAGGTTCGAATCCTTCCAGGTCTCGAGTCTTCGTTCTGTAACAGATGACCCAGACCATCTCCTACTGTGCCCAGTCCGGAGTCTGAGGTTGTATCTTAAAAGAACAGCTGCAGTCCGCCCCCAGGTGCGAGCCTTGTTTTTTAGCACCGGGGAAATGAAGAGGAGGGTCACCAGGAATACCATCTCGGCCTGGATCCGCAAGGTGATCCACCTGGCCTTGAGTTCTGACCCTCCTCCTTCACGGCGCCCTAGGGCGCATGATGTCAGGGGCGTGGCTACGTCCTTGGCCTTCAAGAAGAACTTTTCAGTGACGCAGGTCCTGCAAGCTGGAGTGTGGAAGCGTCATACCACCTTCACACCCCACTACCTGCAAGACGTGACACACAGAAGGCTTGATATGTTTTCTATCGGCCCTGTGGTGGCTGCACAACAGCTGGTCTAACCTCAGGCTCCTAATTGGACAAGTAGCAGAAGGTTGAGGCATCGTTACCGTGTTTTAGTCTGTGTGAATGAAAAGATCTGTCTGGCCCTTTCTTTTCTTCATCCTCTCCTCCATTGGAGAAAAACAGCATCCTGGGTCCTTTGCACAGCTGACCTCGAACCTCTGCAGGTAAGCCATGCTTCCTTGTGTTCCTAGTATTAAATTGTAATACTGTCATGTCCCCATACCCTGACGAGGTGGTATTGGGTAAGTCCTAGCCTAGATTTCCTTCTAAAGAACTTCAGGTCAACTTTCTAGGACGTGTCACTGCTCACCTTCACACACAACTTACGTAGGCTGCAGCAGCCCTTCAGCTGCCTGCGAGGCGCAGGGGCCCCAACCCTTGAGTTGCCCTATGAACTCGGGTTCGGGGCCCCCGGGCAAGCCAAAGCCAGTATGGCAGGGGACTTACCTCCCTTCCTAAGGGTTAAGTCACCCCATGTAAATAGCGTGGTTTGTATTCAGTTACGGAACAAATGACAAATTTGTAGATGATTTGTATTTTTCCTAACGATACAAACCTTAGCTACTGTATTTACAGTTATGTGCCCGCCAGCCCTGTCCCCCAAGATAAGTCCTACCTCTAAGTAAAGTGAGCTAATCACCGGTGTGTGTGAGGGGGGAGGGGGTAGCTAGCTACCCCTCCCTACTCCCTACCCCCCCCCCCCCCCCCCCGCTAACTAGCGGTGGGGTAGGAAACCCTCGTTAAAACTTTATGGCTCGTCATTGGCTGCGCCGAAGTAATTACCCCATGTAAATAGCTAAGGTTTTTATCGTTAGGAAAAATACAAATTATCTACGAATTTGTCATGTTCCTCAAAAAAAAGGTCAGCTTTAGATAAAGCACTAAGTAATTCATCAGAAAAAAAAATCAAAATTTTTAGTGGTGGAGCTATTATATAGAATTACCTTTGATACTTTAGTTAGTAGCAAAACTGGAATTTTCTTATGTATCGGGAGATTAAGGTGTGAAGTATATCTCATTCTAACTCCATTGTTTGTTAAATTTGGGGGACTGATGGTGAGTATTGGCATTGTGCATGTGTTGCTTGCGTTCACTTGTGCAAGCTGTGTTTTTTTATACTGTTCCCCCCCCCCCTTTCTTTTTTCTTTTCTTTTCTTTTATAACGTAGTCATTACCAGGCTTTTTTGTAACCAATTACAAGCTTCCAAATATTTATGCACAGGTTCCCAGGTGTTGTTCCACAACAGCCATATTTTCCACCCTTCCCTTCAGTTTCAATTCCACTACCGTCACAAAAAGACATTAACAAAAGGGAAGTACAATCTATTTCGAATTAGTGTAATTTGATCATCTATGGTGGCAATAGGGTATGATGAAAACGGTCACCGTTCAGTGTATAGTTATAGTTGCTCATGTGGAAGTAAAAAATATCCCCGAAATAGTGACCCACAAGGCTGGCGTGCATAGCCCATGTATGTACCTCTCACCAGAACATAAGAGCTGTAACATTATGATTATTTACGAGCAAAGCTAGCCACTGTGGAGCAAAAACTATTAGAACAACACGAAGTGAATCAGAGAATTGTAATACTTTAATTTTCACACATTTACATGAACCATATATTTTTCCAACTGGTTATCTAGTATTTATTTATTATTTCTGACCATTATTATTGCTGCAAATCCCCACCCAAAAAACCCACCCCCTTTCCCCACTGGTGTCCCCCATAATTGTCATTATATAAGGGGGTCCAAAAACTCATACAAGTGTGATTTTCCCCAATAATCATCAAGTAGGAAAAATATATGGCTTGAAATTAAAGTATCATATATTTACCGTGTTAAAATTTCTATCATTAGGTTTTAGATGTTTTCATGATGGTTTTATAATATAAAAAGGAAAACCTCCACTTTGTGCCTCAAGACTTTAAAGTTTTAGGATTTTAAATGCTCATTAGTCACATACATACATACATACATACATACATACATACACATAACTGATGTATTATATATAGTACCAGTAGATATTCAAATACAAATATAGGTGTGTGTACTAGTGGTGCATGTGTATAGGCACGGTAGAACTGAATTACCCCCTATTTTCACTTGATACATACATACATATACCAAAGGCACTTCCCCCAATTTTGGGGGGTAGCCGACATCAACAATGAAACAAAACAAAAAAAGGGGACCTCTACTCTCTACGTTCCTCCAGCCTAACCAGGGACTCAACCGAGTTCAGCTGGCACTGCTAGGGTGCCACACCCAACCTCCCACACTATCCACCACAGATGAAGCTTCATAATGCTGAATCCCCTACTGCTGCTACCTCCGCGGTCATCTAAGGCACCGGAGGAAGCAGCAGGGCTTACCGGAACTGCGTCACAATCGCTCGCCATTCATTCCTATTTCTAGCACGCTCTCTTGCCTCTCACATCTATCCTCCTATCACCCAGAGCTTTCTTCACACCATCCATCCACCCAAACCTTGGCCTTCCTCTTGTACTTCTCCCATCAACTCTTGCATTCATCACCTTCTTTAGCAGACAGCCATTTTCCATTCTCTCAACATGGCCAAACCACCTCAACACATTCATATCCACTCTAGCCGCTAACTCATTTCTTACACCCGTTCTCACCCTCACCACTTCGTTCCTAACCCTATCTACTCGAGATACACCAGCCATACTCCTTAGACACTTCATCTCAAACACATTCAATTTCTGTCTCTCCATCACTTTCATTCCCCACAACTCCAATCCATACATCACAGTTGGTACAATCACTTTCTCATATAGAACTCTCTTTACATTCATGCCCAACCCTCTATTTTTTTACTACTCCCTTAACTGCCCCCAACACTTTGCAACCTTCATTCACTCTCTGATGTACATCTGCTTCCACTCCACCATTTGCTGCAACAAAAGACCCCAAGTACTTAAACTGATCCACCTCCTCAAGTAACTCTCCATTCAACATGACATTCAACCTTGCACCACCTTCCCTTCTCGTACATCTCATAACCTTACTCTTACCCACATTAACTCTCAACTTCCTTCTCTCACACACCCTTCCAAATTCTGTCGCTAGTCGGTCAAGCTTCTCTTCTGTGTCTGCTACCAGTACAGTATCATCCACAAACAACAACTGATTTACCTCCCATTCATGGTCATTCTCGCCTACCAGTTTTAATCCTTGTCCAAACACTCGAGCATTCACCTCTCTCTCCACTCCATCAACATACAAGTTAAACAACCACGGTGACATCACACATCCCTGTCTCAGCCCCACTCTCACCGGAAACCAATCACTCACTTCATTTCCTATTCTAACACATGCTTTACTACCTTTGTATAAACTTTTCACTGCTTGCAACAACCTTCCACCAACTCCATATAACCTCATCACATTCCACATTGCTTCCCTATCAACTCTATCATATGCTTTCTCCAGATCCATAAACGCAACATACACCACCTTACCTTTTGCTAAATATTTCTCGCATATCTGCCTAACTGTAAAAATCTGATTCATACAACCCCTACCTCTTCTAAAACCACCCTGTACTTCCAAGATTGCATTCTCTGTTTTATCCTTAATCCTATTAATCATTACTCTACCATACACTTTTCCAACTACACTCAACAAACTAATACCTCTTGAATTACAACACTCATGCACAACTCCCTTACCCTTATAAAATGGTACAATTCATGCACAAACCCAATCTACTGGTACCATTTACAACACAAAACACATATTAAACAATCTCACCAACCATTCAAGTACAGTCACACCCCCTTCCTTCAACATCTCAGCTTTCACACCATCCATACCAGATGCTTTTCCTACTCTCGTTTCATCTAGTGCTCTCCTCACTTCCTCTATTGTAATCTCTCTCTCATTCTCATCTCCCATTACTGGCACCTCAACACCTGGAACAGCAATTATATCTGCCTCCCTATTTTCCTCAACATTCAGCAAACTTTCAAAATATTCCGCCCACCTTTTCCTTGCCTCCTCTCCTTTTAACAACCTTCCATTTCCATCTTTCACTGTCTCTTCAATTCTTGCGCCAGCCTTCCTTACTCTCTTCACTCCTTTCCAAAACTTCTTCTTATTTTCTTCATATGACTGACCCAATCCCTGACCCCACCTCAGGTCAGCTGCCCTCTTTGCCTCACGTACCTTGCGCTTTACTTCCACATTTTTCTCTCTATATTTTTCATACTTCTCTATACTATTACTCTGCAGCCATTCTTCAAAAGCCCTCTTTTTCTCCTCCACTTTTACCTTCACTCCACCATTCACTGCCCTTCCTCATGCTGCCTACAACAACCTTCTTGCCACATACATCACTTGCAATCCCAACAAAATTTTCTTTTACTAACTTCCACTCCTCTAAATTACCAGTTTCTCTTACTCTCACCTCGTCATATGCCATTTTCAACCTTTCCTGATATTTACTTTTTACACCCGGTTTTATTAGCTCTTCAACCCTCACTAGCTCCCTTTTACATCCACCTACTCTATTCCCCCACTCTTTTGCTACAACTAATTTTCCTTCCACCAAAAAATGATCAGACATACCGTTAGCCATACCCCTAAACACGTGCACGTCTTTCAATCTTCCAAACATTCTTTTAGTTATCAACACATAATCCATTAATGCCCTTTCTACTACTCTTCCATTTGCCACTCTTACCCATGTATACTTATTTTTATCTTTCTTTTTAAAAAAGCTAGCACTTATTACCATCTCTTGTTCAACACACATATCTACCAGTCTCTCACCACTCTCATTTTCACCTGGTCCGCCATACTTCCCAATGACACCTTCTACCTCTCCAGCGCCCACTCTAGCATTTAAGTCACCCATGACAACTACATAATTCCTTCTACCCAGTCCTTCTACACACCTAGTTAATTCATTCCAGAACTCATTCCGCTCTTCTTCACTTTTCTCACTACCTGGCCCATACGCACTGACAAACGCCCAACATTCCCTACCCAACCTAACCCTTACCCACATTAACCTAGATGATATCTCCTTCCATTCCACTACTTTACCTGTCATCCATTCACTCAGCAATAAAGCCACACCCTCTCTCGCTCTTCCCTTTTCAATCCCAGACACTCTACCAGACATTTCACCAAACATCACTTCACCCTTTCCTTTCATCTTTGTCTCACACAAGGCCAATACATCCATCCTTCTACTTCTAAACATACTTCCAATCTCACATCTTTTACTCTCTTTCGTACTACATCCACGCACATTCAAACACCCCAAAACTAGAGTGCGGGGAGCAGTCACTCTCCCCCCAGCTCCATCTCTTTGTTGATGCCTCATAGGATTTTTATACAGGAGAGGAGGTTCCCAGCCCCCTCGTCCCGTCCCTTTTAGTCGCCTCTTACGACACGCAGGGATAACGTTGGCGCTATTCTAATTGTTTTTATGCCCCCGCGGCCACTGGGGGCTTATTCACTTGATATTATCAATAATTCGTTCCGTAACTGAAATACAAACCACGCTATTTAATATGGGTATTACTTTCGGCGTAGCTGAAATGACGAGCCATTAGAATTGTAACGAGGGTTTACTACCCCATCGCTAGTTAGCGGGGGGTAGGGAGGGGTAGCTTGCTACCCCTCTCCCCCCTCACACACACCTGTGAGAGTACACTTTGCTTTTGGCTCGGGTGGTGACCGGACGTGTCCGTTCCTACCCTTGCCTATATTGACAGCCATTAATCTTTTTTTGCTTTTTCTTCCTGACAGAGTGTTTGGAAGATGGCCTCTATTATGCAGAAGTGTCCTGGATTACCTGACCGCCCTTGCGGAACTTATATGTTGGCGGTGGACACAGACCCTCACACCTTGTGTCCTTTTTGTAGGGGCCAACGTTGTGAAAGAAATAAAGTGTGTGGTGAGTGTAGGAAGTGGTCTACCTCCCAGTGGGAGAGGTTTACCCGGCGCTGGAAGAAGAAGACCAAAAGGGATATTTCTCCTTCAAGGGTTCCCTTGAAGAGAGAAAATCTCGAGGGCTCTTCTTCCATAGCCCAAACCTCCTCCGAAGCTCCCACTCGATCGGTCTCTTCCGAGAGGCCGTCGAGTGGTAGTGTAGGCCGCAGTTCTGTTAACCGATCTCGGGGTTTGGGAGAGGGAGTTGCCTCCCATAGCGAGGCAGCTCCTCCTCCTCCTCCGGGGGAGGATTTTAATTTTGATAATAATGTGTGTAACAATGATTTATTACAGCTTTGGGCTTCCTTGGGTCTTCAGGGCTCGCCCTCCAAGGAAGCCCTGTTTGACATGATCAGGTTGGGAGGAGCTGTCAAACAGTCGCCGGCGGTAGCAGAGGTTGATCCTCTGTCTATCGTCGACGTTGTTGTGGCAGAGGCTTCTGACAAGTTAGGTCAAACCCCTGCTGTGGTTGTTGATGTAGCGGAAGGCTTAGTTCCCCCCTCCGAACATCCTTCGAGGGAGGAGCTAAGTCCAACGGTCTCTCCTGCAGGGGTTTTTTCCCCTCGGGGGAGTGCACTAACAGAGACTCCTCTTCGGAGGACTGCCGACGGTCTGCCTACTGCCAGAGGTTGTATCAGACGTAAAGCTCGCCCTCCTCTTCGCCGTAGAGGCCTTCCTTCACCCCACAAGGGTGTTAGGAGGCGCCTCTTCGGGTCTTCATCTTCGCAGTCCCCCGCAGAGAATCCACCACACCGTGCTCCGACCGTTCCTGCTGCATCCCTGGACCTCTCTGCAGATTGTTCGTGATCTCCTTCTCCTGCCAGACCTGCTGACCTGCCGTCACCGTTCCTGGCCGCTGATGCGCTGTGGGCGCCCACGCATCCCGTTATTAAACGGGCATCGGTCCCTTCAGGGCAAAAGGGGCTTTCTCACAATGTGAGTAAGTCCCTTAAGTGCCAGGTATCCCCTGCGCGCCAACGTTCTCCTACACGCCCGCACGCAATTGCGCGCAAGCGCTCTCCTGCTGCACTCAAGAGTTCTCCCGTTCCTGAGACAACGCACCAGCACTCACCTGCTCGCCAGCGCTCACCTGCGCGCCAGTGCTCACCTGCTCGCCAGCGCTCACCTGCACGCCATCGGTCTCCTGTTCGCCAGCAATCTTCACCTCGCCAGCGCACATCTGCGCGCCCTCATCCTGCTGCGCACCACGCACGCCCACGATCTCCTGCTCGCCAGCGCTCTTCTCCTGCGCGCCAGCGTTCGCCTGCGCTCCAGCGTTCTACTGCGCGCCCACGATCTTCAGATCTGGGCACCTTAGGGAAGAT
The DNA here is from genome assembly GCF_036898095.1 of Palaemon carinicauda. NCBI lineage: Eukaryota > Metazoa > Arthropoda > Malacostraca > Decapoda > Palaemonidae > Palaemon > Palaemon carinicauda. The sequence goes on along the minus strand of NC_090757.1, from coordinate 38,597,624 downwards.
TCCTTCTTCTCCTTCTCACCAGCGATCTCCTGCGCTACACCTAACACCGATGCGCCATCGGACCCCACCTGCTCGCCAGCCTTCTCCTACGCGCCGACGCGCAGTCTCCATCGCGCGTACCTGCGCGTTCTCCTGCGCGCCCACGCGCTAAGGGTATTTCCCCTACGCGTGCGTGCCAAACGCTTTCACCTTCCAGAGCTCGTCAGGACCCTGCGCGTCCACGCGCGCGTGAGCAATCGCCTCCGCGCGCGAACGCTTATTCAACCTACTGCGCACACTCCAGAACGCGCCCCTGCGCGCCCACGTGCTCCATCTCCTGCGCACCATCACTCGCCAACGCGCCCACTCACCGGCACGCCATTGCTCGCCTGCGTGCCAACGCGCCCTCTCGCCTGCGCGCCACCGCTCGCCGGTACTGTACACCATTTCTTGCCCACTCGCCCGTGCACGTTCGCCCGCGCGTGAACAAGGCAAGACCTCATCGCGCGAGCGCCAGCACGAAACCCAGCGAGATTCCCAGCGGGATTCACAGCGCGAGCTTACGCACGAAGCGACATTAACACGTGCAACCAGGTCTTCATCATCGCGTTCCCCCACCAGCGCGCTTGCCTGAAGCGGGGAGAACTCCGGATAGGTCCAGGATCCAACCATCGTCTCTTTCTTATTTTCAGGCAGCCCTTGTTGTAGTATCTGCTCTTAAGGATCGCCCGGTCCCTTCCCCTCCAGAGGGAGTCACTGACAGTGCTACTGTCAGTAAGCAGCCATGGTTTGGGTCCATTGTCAGAGCTGTCATGCAGGCTTTTAAACCTGCCTTCTCTGAAATGGGCCTTAAATCAATGTCAGCTTTGACCCCTCTGAAGAGAAAGCGAGGAGTAGACATCGTGGTGACTTCTCCTAGGGCCAAGCTGGCTCCTCGGAAGTCCTTCAGGAAGGCTCCCTCCCCCCCCAGACCTTCTCTCCCTCCCCTGTGGACGAAGATTTCCCGTCCTCGGGATTCCACCGAGGTGAGGCGTTCCCCCATCACACCAATGGGAGAAACCCCACCCCGTGTAGGCGAGTCGTCCCGGGTAGTTGCAGAGAAGAGCCCCCCGCCATCGCTGCTAGAGTCCTGTATCCCTTCCAGGAGGTAACCGAAGGACTCAAAGACCATCCCGAAGTCGTCCTCAAGGATTCGTCCAGAGCCAACCAAACCCGCAGAGAACGTCCACGAGTCCACCCAAGAAGAGCCTTTGGGGACAGGAGACTTTGCTGCCAGTCCTTCAGGAGGGGAGCCACAGGAGTCAGAACATGCTTTCTGGCAGGTTCTAACCCTGATGAGGCATCTCAACAGGTTCCCGGATCCTGAGATTCCCCCTCAAGAGGGCAAGGACACAATCCTAGACCGAATCTTTGGCACCCAGAAACCCTCTAAGGCCAGTGCGGCTATGCCCTGGTCCCAAGGGGTGAAGAGTGCCAGGGACAAGGTTGAGGGCCAGCTCTCTGAGCTCGCTTCCTCCAGCCGTTCCAGTGCCGGTAACAAACTCCTCCTGCCTCCTCGAGTCCATCAGAGGAGGTACTTCGAGATCATGGGGAAGTCTTGCTTAGCTCTTCCCTTGCACCACTCTGTGGAAGAGCTTACCAGGGGAGTCCTTCTAGAGAGGCTCTCCAGCCGGCAAGTGTCCTTCTCGGCGACGGAGATCCTTAGTCAGGAGAAGGTCGCGAAGTTTGTCATGCAGGCTACTTTGTGGCTAGACGTCTGGCTAGGGTCTCTCGGCATCCTGATACGTTCCGAGGATCTGTCCAAGGAAAGTACCAGGAAGGCCTTGGAGACCTTCCTACTTTCAGGCACGCGCACCATCGAGTTTCTGGCCCATCAAGTCTCGAACGTATGGGTCAATTCCATTCTGAAACGACGTGATGCCGTGGCTGAGAGGTTCCACACGAAGGTCCCCAGCGTCAAGGTCAGTAGGCTCAGACATTCTTCCCTCTTGGGAAAGAATCTGTTTGAGCTGAAAGACGTGGAACAGGCAGCTGAGAGGTGGAGGAAGTCCAACCAGGACTCTCTCCTACATAGGGCTCTTACATCTAAGCCCTATAAACCTCCAGCACCCCAACAACCTCGCCCGTCTAAGACGACGAAACCGGCAGTGGCAGCAAAGGCGACGGTGTTGAAGCCCTTTCCTGTCAAAGACAAGAAAGGCAAGAAGTTCTCCAGGGGAGGGAAAAATCCTTGAGGGAGTGGCCGAGGCCGCAAACGTTAGGATTGGCAATCCCCCTGCATGTCCACCAGTTTGGGGATGCCTACAAAGTTGTGCAATCAGGTGGCAGCAACTCGGGGCTGATTCCTGGACGATTTCCGTAATCAGTCAGGGATATCTCGTCCCGTTCACAACATCTCTACCTCCCCTGACAGCGGATCCAGTGTTGTTGAGCTCCTTTGCCATGGGATCGGCAAGGGGCCAAGCCCTACGGGCAGAAGTCGAGATCATGTTAAAGAAGGACGATCTCCAGGAGGTCGTCGACGGCTCCCCAGGCTTCTTCAGTCGACTCTTTCTTGTAAAGAAGGCGTCTGGAGGCTGGAGACCAGTCATCGACCTCTCGGCTCTGAACAGGTTTGTCAAACAAACCCCGTTCAGCATGGAGACGGCAGACACGGTCAGACTTGCAGTGAGACCACAAGACTTCATGTGTACACTGGACCTGAAGGACGCGTACTTCCAGATCCCAGTCCATCCGTCTTCAAGGAAGTACTTAAGATTCAACCTAGACAACAAGATCTACCAGTTCAAGATTCTGTGTTTCGGTCTCTCCACAGCACCTCAGGTTTTCACCAGTGTTCACCCTGATTTCATCATGGGCACACAGGATCGGCATCCGTCTCCTCCGTTATCTGGACGACTGGCTGATCCTAGCAGACTCGGAGTCGACCCTTCTTCGACACCGAGACAAACTTCTGGGACTTTGCCAAGATCTGGGGATCATGGTAAATCTCGAGAATTCCTCTCTGCTTCCGACTCAACGACTGGTATATCTAGGCATGATCTTGGACACCAATCTCTACAAAGCCTTCCCATCAGACGACAGGATAGCAAGGCTGAGGAGGGTCGCAGATCCTTTCCTCAGACGAGAAGAACTCCCAGCCCAATCGTGGTTACGTCTCCTCGGTCACCTTTCATCCCTGGCCCGTCTAATTCCGAATGGTCGCCTCAGGATGAGATCCCTACAATGGGGACTCAAGTCCCGGTGGAATCAGGGACACGATGCCCCAGACGTCATGGTCCTTATGGGCCCTTCGGAACGGACGGATCTGCAGTGGTGGGTGACAGACGAGAACCTATGGAAGGGAGTGGATCTTCTCGTCGTTCCCCCCGGATTTGATGCTGTTCTCGGACGCCTCAAAGAAAGAATGGGGGGCCCACGTTCTGAACCACAGGACCTCAGGCCTGTGGTTAGTATCAGAAAAGTGCCTCCACATAAACCTGCTAGAAATGAAGGCCGTATTCCTGGCCCTTCAACAGTTCCAACAATACCTGGCGGGCCACTCCGCGGTGGTGATGAGCGACAACACCACAGTAGTGGCTTACATCAACAAGCAGGGAGGTACCTTTTCAGAGCAGCTATCCCATCTTGCAGTAGAGATACTGAGATGGACCGAAGCCCACTCGATTCCACTATCAGCTCGCTTCATTCCAGGCAAGAGGAATGTGCTCGCCGACAGTCTGAGCAGGGCATCCCAGATAGTGAGTACCGAGTGGTCTTTGGATTGTCTAGTAGTCAACAAAGTCCTGACTTTGTGGGGTTCCCCAACTGTGGATCTGTTCGCGACAGCGTTGAATTTCAAGCTTCCGCTGTACTGCTCCCCAGTCCCGGACCCCAAGGCACTCTGGCAAGATGCATTCAAACAACGGTGGGACAACATCGTCATGTACGCCTTTCCCCCGTTCTGTCTGATGAGAAGGGTACTCAACAAGACCAGAATATCGGTCAACCTTTCAATGACCCTGATAGCTCCGCTATGGCATCACGCAGAGTGGTTTCCGGACCTTCTGCAGCTCCTAACGAAACTCCCGAGAGGCCTCCCTCCACGACGTGAACTACTCAAACAACCACACGCCAACATCTTTCACAAGGCCGTGGCCTTGCTTCGGCTTCACGCCTGGAGACTATCCAGCACCTCCTCACAGAGATAGGCTTTTTGCAGCAAGTTGCGGAAAGGATGTCTGGACACCTGCGAAAGTCATCCGCAGGAGTCTACCAGGCAAAGTGGAGAGTTTTCTGTGGGTGGTGTCGTGAAAGGGGTATCTCTCCACTCGATGCCACTATTCCAGCAATAGCGGAGTTCCTTGTGTATTTTCGGGAAGAAATGCGCCTTTCAGTCTCGGCAGTGAAAGGCTATCGCTCAGCCTTAAGTCTTGCCTTCAGACTCAAAGGAATGGACATTTCCTCTTCGCTAGAACTTTCCCTACTCATACGAAGTTATGAACTTACCTGCCCTCAGTTGGAAGTGAGACCTCCTCCATGGAACGTGGTTCGAGTTCTCAGGTCTCTTAAGAGGCCTCCCTTCGAACCATTACACCAGGCTTCTGATCGCCACCTAACTTGGAAGACGGTGTTCCTACTTGCTCTGGCTTCGGCCAAGCGAGTCGGCGAATTTCATGGTCTCTCGTATGACATCGCCCATTCAAGGGGATGGGGGGAGGTAACGTTCAAATTCGTCCCTGAGTTTGTTGACAAGACTCAGAATCCAGGAGTGCCGGACCCTCGGTTCGACTCTTTCCGGATCTCTAGTCTCCGTTCTGTAACAGATGACCCAGACCATCCCCTACTATGCCCAGTAAGGAGTCTGAGGCTCTATCTTAAGAGAACAGCTGCAGTTCGTCCCCAGGTGCAAGCACTGTTTGTTAGCACCGGGAGGACAAAGAGAAGGGTCACTAAGAATACCATCTCAGCGTGGATTCGCAGGGTTATCCATCATTCCCTGAATCCCGACCCTTCTCCGTCACGTCGCCCTAGAGCACATGATGTCAGGGGCATAGCTACGTCCCTGGCCTTCAAGAAGAACTACTCAGTGATGCAGGATTTACAAGCAGCGGTATGGAAGCGTCAGACGACCTTCACAGCCCACTACCTGCAAGACTTGACCCACAGGAGGCTCAATACGTTCTCTATCGGCCCTGTGGTGGCTGCACAACAGCTGGTTTAAACCTCAGGCTCCTTAATGGACAAGTAGCAGAGGGTTGAGGGCATTGTTACCCGGTTTTAGTCTGCATGAATGAAAAGGTATGCCTGGCCCTTATTCTTTTCTTCATTCTCCCCTCTCTTGGGGAAAGCAGCATCCTGGGTTCTCTGCACAGCTGACCTCAACCACTGCAGGTAAACCATGTTCCCTTGTGTTCCTAGTATTAAGTTAATACTGTCACGTCCCCATACCCTGACGAGGTGGTATTGGGAGAGTCCTAGCCTTAAAGTTCCATCTAAAGGACTTCAGGTCAACTTCCTAGGACGAGTCACACTTACTTCCTTCACACACAAGCTTATGTAGGCCGCGGCCTTTGCAGAGCAAAGCGCTAGCGAGGTGCAGGGGCTCCTTATCATTGAGTGCTGACACACTCAGATACTGAGTCCCCGGGCAAAAAGCCAAAAGCCAGTAATGGCAGGGACTTACCACCCTACTTAAGGGTTAAGTCACCCATATTAACCCTGGATAGGTACGGTGGGTCGTTCGCGACCCCGAGCGTAAAAAAAAAACAGGTTTTTCTCACGTGACTCACCCCCGTGACTGAATTTGTGGGTGATCGACCTGCAGGAGGTGTCTCCCCTACACGCTCTAGTAGTGTCCAGATGTGCATTGCTGTAGCTGTACTCCTTCCCCGATTTCTGAGACGCGTCGGGGTCGAGCGCGACCGAGTTTACCCTTCTAAGGTAGTTTGCATAATTATCAAAGTTATTACGTATTATGAAATTGTCGTAGAATGGTGCAACTTGTATAGGTTATCAGTTGTGGAAAGTCTTGGTGGATTGTTTGGCTACCATGTGCATGATTTTTTTTTTAGTTAAAATGTTGTTCATCACCACGAGGACCATTTTACCGCGAGTGCCCCTTTTTCATTTTTTTTCATTTTTTTGCCAAGTCATTTTTCCGTAAGATATTGCCAAATAGTGTCGTAAAACTTTTGCTTGTTTAGTGTTGGAAAGTGTGTCTAGATGATCTGGCTACCCATGCATGACTTTGTTTTTGTCAGATACGACGTAGTTATTGGTATATTGAGTATTTAACTGCGGTTACCAATTTCTGTTTTTTTTTCAATATTTGTAAAAATTACTACGTAGTAAGGAATTGCCGTATATTATTCTTTTTTTTTTTCATGTTTATGTGTTAGAAAGTGTGCCTTGATGGTTGGGCTAACACGTGCATGTCTTTTTTTTTTATCTGAGATGCCGTATATTAGAATGTCGGGCATTTTACCGCGAGTGCCCCTTTTTCATTTTTTTTCATTTTTTTGCCAAGTCATTTTTCCGTAAGATATTGCGAAATAGTGTCGTAAAACTTTTGCTTTTTTAGTGTTGGAAAGTGTGTCTAGATGATCTGGCTACCCATGCGTGATTTTGTTTTTGTCAGATACGACGTAGTTATTTGGTATATTGGGTATTTAACTGCGGTTGCCAATTTCTGTTTTTTTTTCAATATTTGTAAAATTTACTACGTAGTAAGGAATTGCCGTATATTATTGATTTTTTTTTCATGTTTATGTGTTAGAAAGTGTGCCTTGATGGTTGGGCTAACACGTGCATGTCTTTTTTTTTATCTGAGATGCCGTATATGAGAATGTTGGGCATTTTTCCGCAAGTGCCCCTTTTTATTTGTTTTGCATTTTTTTGCTTAGTCATGTTACCGTAAGGAATTGGCAAGTAGTGTCGCAAAACTTTATATTTTTATAGTGTTGGAAAGTGTTTCTAGATGATCTGGCTACCCATGCCTATTTTCTTTTAGCCAGATATGGCGTATATATAAGTATGTGTTCGATTTTCCTGTGATTGCCATTTTTTCGTTTTTTTCCCATTTCTTTCAAAATTACTACGTACTAAGGAACTATCACAGAGTAATGATTCATTTAGATGTTTATTTGTCGGAAAATGTGCATTGATGGTTTGCCTAGCACGTGGCTGAATTTTTTTTCTTCTAAAATGCCGTATATTAGAATGTTAGCCATTTTTCCGCGAGTGCCCCTTTTTATTTGTTTTGCATTTTTTTGCTTAGTCATGTTACCGTAAGGAATTGGCAAGTAGTGTCGCAAAACTTATATTTTTATAGTATTGGAAAGTGTTTCTAGATGATCTGGCTACCCATGCCTATCTTTTTTTTAGCCAGATATGGCGTATATATAGGTATGTGTTCGATTTTCCGGTGATTGCCATTTTTTCGTTTTTTCCCAATTCTTTCAAAATTACTACGTACTAAGGAACTATCACAGAGTAATGATTCCTCTAGATGTTTATTTGTCGGAAAATTTTGTTTACTTTTTTTTTGATTGAATATCATCAAATTTTTTTAGCTAAAATATTATATTGTTTTACATTTTTTTTTTTTTCGATTTTATTTCCCTTCAAAAAAATTTTTTTGGGTCAGAATTTTAATTTTATAGTCGTAAAATAATCGAAAATTATCCAGCAACCCACCATACAATTTTTATGCATATCCAATAATAATTAGATTAGTAAATAACACCTTGAAATTGACATACCCTTCCTACATTTCAAGTGGCAGATTAGGGAGTCTGAGTCAGTGTGGTTGGCGGCCATTTTGTGGACATATCCGAAGCGTAAGCTGCCCTATCTATATATATTCTTGTTCCCTATAGAATTTGTGATATTTTGGTATATTTTTACCTGCATAAATATCATATTATATATTAAATATATGTATTTTTTTACGAAATTTCTAAGTACTCAAAAAATTACCTTTAGATATGGCCCCTGATATAAATGTAATTTACAAAATAATGAAGATTTTTTTACATATTTCTATTTTAGGATAACATATGTTTATTCCCTAAAAAAATTAGCCACTTCCTATTTCATTTGGGTACCCAAAAAAATTCATGAAATTTGGACAAATTTTTTTGGCCAAAAAAAGTTACCCTTTTTTTCTCATTTCAGATCTTCACCTCCATGGGTCTGACTTCATCCAAAATACATCAAGATGTGTCCTAAACATTCAAGAATCAATTCCTAAAAGGATTTGTGTATATATGTATAAACTTTTTTTTTATGAATTTTTATGTCAGGTCTTTTTTTTTTCTACTTAATTTTTTAAAATATTTATAATAAATAGTTTTTCTGCAGATGAGTAGTATTTATCTTTACAGTTGTTTTAAGCATTCATTGAAGTTTTTTTTGGCAAAAGAAAAAAGGAGGTTACTGCAAAAACTGATTTTTCAAGAATTTTTTTTGGCGTCGGGGTCGTTCGCGTCCGAGTATACCCTTAAAGGGGTGTCCGAGGAGCGTACCTATCCAGGGTTAAATAACGTGGTTTGTATTTCAGTTACGAAACAAATGACAAATTCGTTAGGTAATTTGTATTTTTCCTAACTATACAAACCTTAGCTATTTAATCAAACTTGCCCGCCAGCCCTGTCCCCCGGAAAGTCCTACCTCTAAGCAAAGTGAGCTCTCACAGGTGTGTGTGAGGGGGGAGGGGTAGCAAGCTAACCCTCCCTACCCCTTGCTAACTAGCGATGGGGTAGTAAACCCTCGATAAAATTCTAATGGCTCGTCTTTTCAGCTACGCCGAAAGTAATACCCATATTAAATAGCTAAGGTTTGTATAGTTAGGAAAAATACAAATTACCTAACGAATTTGTCATTTTTAAATATAAAACTTACCCGCTGGTTATATAAGAATGGCTAAAGTCTCCTGACGCCCCGGCAGAAATTTCAAAATCTCGCGCAGCTTATCGCAGATATGCCAGGTGTCCACTAGCGCCGTCGCAGTACAACAGGTAGAACTTTACCCACAAGCTTCAGATCTTTTTTTGCTGCCATAGCTGGCTGTCATATTAGAAATTCTCTCTTGCTTTATTACTCTGTTTGGACGTTATTTTGTGATGTACAACGTTTTTTCGAGTTTGGGCTATCGCTTTATTATTTTTCTGTTTCATTTATTCTTGAAATCTTTTTGTTTGGGGTTATATTTATTAATTTAACCTTTGTTTTATGTTCTCGGTGTTTCTCTTAACTTTTCAATATGGCCGACCCCTCCCCTGTAATTCGTAAGTGTGTTAGTGAAGGGTGTCGTACTCGACTCCCTAAAGGTTCTATAGACCCACACAATATTTGCATTAAATGTAGGCGAAAACCATGTTCTTTTGGGGATTGGTGTAATGAATATTTTTCATTAACAGAAAATGAATGGGTAACATATGAACGTTATGTTAAGAGATTAGAGAGGGACAGAGTTAGGCGTAGTTCATCACGCTCTATTGATTTAACCTTGCCTAATGTCAGTGATCCTATTCCTTCCTCCGTAGTGGTAGATCAGCAACCGAAGCAACCTTCTTTGAAGGACATGTTTACCGCTATTCAGGCTCTCGGTGAAAAAGTTGAGTCTTTAGCGACGGATAGAAGTCAGATTTTATCCGAAATCAAGGTACTGAAAAATCGTGACTGAAGGAAATGTGAAAAGTGTTTCGAATGTGTTCAGTGTTGTAGAGGGTGCGTCTGCACGATCTTGTCGTTTGCCCAGCTTACGACTTCTTTCGAGCTCCCGAACCCATGGGAGAAGTAATGACGGACGACAAAAGGGAACGAGAAGCTTCATCAATCGTGCAGACGTTCCTGCTGCCGTAGCACAGGTCGTTCACCCTCATCATAGGAAAGATGAGGTTGGTACGTTATCACCGTCCTCCAATGAAGGTTCGGGTAGTGAAACCTGGCGTCACGCGTCCAGACCGCTCAAAAGATCGCACGCGGTTATTCAGCGTCACGAATCACCTGCACGACCAGGCTGTAGTACTTGGGATACGCCTGAGCGTTTCCATTCTCCCGACGCTTGCACGCCTGCGAAACGCTCGGACCACGGTGTACGTGTCGATGTGTTGCAGTCGGATTCAGAGTTTTTGCCTGTTGCTGATGTTACTATTCATGCTCCACCGCTTCCTTCAGACTGGCTTTCGTCACCCGAAAAACGTGGTGATAGTGATATTGATATTGATATCCCTTTAGAAAAGGAGTCGAATGTATTACAGACTAACGATCCTAAGTGGTCTATGCTTTTTGGCATGAAACAACAGCTCTCGTCGTTCATGCAGTCATATCAACCTGTGGTTGGCAGTGCGGTTGGGCGTCAGACGTCAGACCAGTTGTCGCACAGGCGGCCTGTTGTCTCTAGTGCTGACGTGTTATCGCACAGGCGGTCTCCCTTTCGCAGTGTTCAACAGCAGGTTGATTTAGATGAGTCACAGCAGAGAGTTATTGCCAAACAAAAATCGACTTACGAACGCGACGAGGAGCGGCGTTACCAAGTGGATGCAATGCGTTACCGTGACGGCTCTCAGCAGTTGACTCATGACTCGATGAAGCATCAGCGTTAACAGCAAGTGGACGCTAGGCGTCCCCTAGTGTCCACGGGACGACCATCACCAGTCTACTCATGACGGCATAGAGCGTCGGCATCAACAGCAACCGGACGCTAGGCGTCCACGCAGCGACACTCGGCAGTGGACGTCTGACACCGAGCGTCGGTCCATTCAACAGCAAGCGGACGCTAGGCGTCCTCGTGACGACACACGGCAGTTGACCATTGACGTCGAGCGTCAACCCATCCATGGCGTCACACACCAGTCAACCTCAACCTCTCTGCTTCAGTTGGAGACTGTTCCCCAAACTAAAGGCGAGTTTATTCGTGAATCTAGTGGACGTCAAATAGAAACAATTATTGATCATGGCAAGCGGTCTCATTCAGACGTTGATCCTTCGGTTCAGGCTGCAGCAGCTGCTGCACTGACAGAAGATAAACTTGAAGAGGATTCTGACATGGACGAACCATTAGAAGCCGTTTTTAGGAGGAAGAAGACAAACATTATTAACATTCTGTTGATCTTAGGAAATTGATGTTAATTTTCACAGACCTTTTTCCTGAACATTTTACCCCTGTGGCTCCTCGTTCTCCTCCATTGAAATTTATCTTAGGGAAAGCAACCTAAGTGCTTATTTATACTAAGATGGTACTCTCACGCTCTTCTAAACGAGCCTTGAAGTTAATGGGTTCCTGGATGGATTAAAGAGAACTATTGGCAAAACAGCCTTTGCTTTTCCGCCCGCAAGATTGGCCTCTAAATCCAGTGTTTGGTACGAGACTGGTGAAGTGCTGGGCTTGGGATTCCCTTCTGCCCAGGGAGTTTTCTCGAGTTTGGTGGATTCTTCTCGTCGTCTGGCCTTAAGAAAAACAAAGGTATGGTGGTCAATGACAGAGTTTGACCATTTACTTATGGGTTTGTTCAGGGCCTTTGAAGTTCTAAATTATCTAGACTGGTCTTTGGGAGCCTTAAGCAAGAGGGTCTCCGAAATGAAAGGCACGGATACTAGTGGCCTTATTCATTTGATGTCCTGCAGGGACAAAGGTGTGAGGGATGGCTCTAACGAGTAAGCTGCTCTGTTCACAGCTGGAGTAATTAAGAAGAGGGCTACTATGTGTTCCTTTCTCTCGGTGGGAGTTTCTCCTTACCAAAAATCGGAGCTACTATTCGCTCCTTTGTCAGCTACTCTATTTCCACAAGAGTTGGTAGAGGAAGTTGCCACTGCTCTCACCCAGAAGGCCACTCATGACTTGGTGGCCAATACGGCCAGGAAAGTTCTACCTTCTGCTTTTTCATCTCGTAAACCTAAGGAAAGTTATTCTGGGGTACAACCTTCTCGGTCCTTTCGTGGTAAACCTACCGGAAGGGGTTCTTTCAAACCAGACGGGAGAAAACCTAGGAGGAGAGGAACCAAGACCGGCCGAGTTAGAGTCTGACTGTCCTATCCTTCAGACAGCAGTAGGTGCCAGGCTGAATTACTTCCAGAAGGCCTGGGAGAGGAATGCAGCGGACCCCTGGTCCGTCCAAGTGTTAAAGGAGGGTTACAAGATCCCATTCCTATCAATTCCTCCACTAGTCACAGATCCGGTGGATCTTTCGCCCAAATACAGGGAGGGACCGAAGAAGCAAGCCATGCGGCTTCAGATGTCTCTATTACTAGAGAAACAAGCAATAGAGGAAGTGCAAGATTTAACATCTCCAGGGTTTTACAACCGACTTTTCTTAGTTCCCAAGAGTTCGGGGGAATGGAGACCGGTTCTGGACGTAAGTGTTCTAAATGGTTACGTCCAGAACACGACATTTACGATGGAGACTCAGAAGACGGTTCTGGCGGCGGTAAGGAAGGGTGATTGGATGGTCTCATTAGACCTCCAAGACGCCTATTTCCATATTGCAATACATCCCAGCTGCAGACGTTATCTGAGATTCATGGACGGAAACAAGGTCTTCCAATTCAGAGCCCTATGTTTCGGTCTCAGCACTGGGCCTCCTGGTGAGTTCGAAAAAATTGCAACTGACTCCATCCCAGGAGATTCTTTATTTGGGGATGGAGATTCACAGTTGGAGTTTTCGGGCTTTTCCGTCGCCTGTGAGGATACAGTCAGCTCTCCAAAAAATCCAAGCTTTTATGAAGAAGGACCTCAGTTCCGTAAGGGAATGGATGAGCCTTCTGGGGACACACTCATCATTAAAGAAGTTCGTGACTGTGGAGAGGTTACATTTACGCCCCCTTCAGTTTCATCTCAATCGGCATTGAAAAAAAAGGGGACAGTCTTGACAGGGAAAGCGTTCCCATCACGGACTCCATAAAGTCACATCTTCAGTGGTGGAACAGCGAGCACAGACTGAAGGAATGCTTGTCTTTACATCAGAAGAGCCCAGACCTCGTGTTGTGTTCCGACGCCTCAAACTCGGGGTGGGGGGCAACACTGGGGAAGAAGGAGCTCTCGGGAACGTGGACAGTGGAGCAAACAGCTCTCCACATAAACCACAAGGAGCTTTTGGCAATACATCTGGCCCTCAAAGGCTTCGAATAGCATGTCCGGGGCAAAGTAGTCCAAATCAATGTGGACAGCACTACAGCTCTGGCCTATATAACAAAACAAGGCGGGACCCACTCATGGACTCTGTACGAGATAGCAAGACCTCTTCTCATATGGGCAGAGGAAAGGAAAGTGACACTTTTGACTCGGTTTATTCAAGGGGTCAACAATGTGAGTGCAGACAGACTCAGCAGGAGGGGTCAGATTCTCCCCACAGAATAGATATTACACCAAGACGTCTGCAAAAGTCTGTGGCAGTTATGGGGTCGTCCTCTCGTAGATCTCTTTGCAACCGCAAAGACAAAGAGACTGGAGTGTTACTGCTCACCGGTACCGGATCCCGAAGCCATACACATAGACGCTTTCCTAATGAATTGGTCGCACATGGAGGTTTATGCATTCCCCCGTTCAAGATTCTTTACAAGGTGATACAGAAGTTCGTATCCCACGAAGAAACCAGATGACACTGATAGCTCCGTTCTGGCCGTCAAGGAGCTGGTTTCCAGAGGTACTGGAATGGATGGTAGATTTCCCAAGAAGACTTCCCTTAAGACCAGATCTTCTCAGACAACCTCACTTGGCTCGAAACCACCTAAACCTCCGAGCTCTACGTCTGACTGCCTTCAGACTATCAAAAAACTTGTTAGAGCTAGAGGTTTTTCGAAGAAGGCAGCCAAGGCTATTGCGAGAGCAAGAAGGTCTTCCACCATCAAGGTGTATCAGTCCAAGTGGGAGTTGTTCAGAGAGTGGTGTAGGGCTAACGCGATTTCTTCATCCAGTACCTCTCTAACTCAGATAGCAGATTTCTTCCTAGACCTTAGAAATAAACATAACTTCTCGTCCTCTACAATCAAAGGTTACAGAAGTATGTTGGCTACGGTTTTTAGGCACAGGAACTTAGACCTCTCCAATAATAAGAATCTGCAAGACCTGCTTACAGTAAGTCTTTTGATACCACCAAGAAAAGACAATCAGCGTCTCTTTCCTGGAATTTGGATGTGGTGCTTAAATTCCTCATGAGTGACAGATTTGAGCCTTTACACTCGGCTTCTTTTAAGGATCTAACTTTGAAAACTTTGTTTCTGGTTAGTCTAGCCACTGCTAAAAGAGTAAGTGAAGATCACGCTTTAAGCAGGAACATTGGTTATCGGGATGGAAAAGCCATTTGTTCCTTACAATTAGGGTTTGTTCCGTAACTGAATACAAACCAACGCTATTTACATGGGGTAATTACTTTGGCGACAGCCGATGACGAGCCATAAAGTTTTAACGAGGGTTTCCTACCCCACCGCTAGTTAGCGGGGTGGTAGGGAGGGGTAGCTAGCTACCCCTCCCCCCTCACACACACCGGTGAAGATCCACTTTACTTTTGGCTCAGGTAGAGAACAGACCTGTCTGTGCTCTCCCTCGCTTTGACCGCCATATTAATCTGTTTTCGCTTTCTCTTTTGCAGTGTGTGTGAAGTTGGCCTCTACTGACAATGCGTACTTGCCCTGGTATTCCCGGCCGCCCTTGCGGGACATTTATGTCTGCCGTGGAAACAGACCCTCACTCCTTATGCCCCCAGTGTAGGGGCCAACGGTGTGATAGTGCAAATATGTGTATTGAATGTAGGGAGTGGTCTACCTCCCAGTGGGAGAGGTTTGGCCGGCGACGTAAGAAGAAGGCTAAAAGGGATCTTTCTCCTTCCGAGGTTTCTCGGAAGAGAGAAAATCCTAAGTCTTCCTCTTCCGCCGCCCAGTCCTCCTCCGAAGCTCCCACTCGGGCGGCCTCTTCCGAGAGGCCGGCGAGAGGTAGCGTAGACCGTAATGTTGATGTTATTGACCGATCCCGTGATGAGGAAGAGGCCGTTGCGGCTGCCCCTCCCCCCTCGGAGGAGGTATTTGTGTCTAACAGTGACCTTTTTCGGCTTTGGGCTTCCTTGGGGCTACAGGGTTCGCCCTCCAAGGAAGTCTTGTTTGGTATGATCAAATGGGGTGCGGCTGCCGAACAGTTGTCAACCTCAGCGGACATAGATCCTCTGTCTGTGGTTGACGTTGTGGTGTCGGAAACATCCCGTGGGTCTGACCAAACTCCTGTTCCTGTGGCTGTGGTAGCTGAAGGCTCTGACTCTCCCTCTGAACATACTTCGTGGGACGAGCTTAGTCCTACGGTCTCTCCTTCTGCTGAGACTCCCTCTCGGGGGAGTTCTCTGGTAGAGACGCCTCTTCGGAGGCCTGTTGATGGTCAGCCTGCTGATCCCACGGCCCCTCGTGGGCGCATAAGGCGGAAGGCTCGCCCTCCCCTTCGCCGCAGAGGCCTTCCTTCCCCTTTTAAAGGGGTTAAGAGGCGCCTCTTCGGCTCGTCGTCACCACAGTCCTCTGCGGAGGAGACGACTCGCCATTCTCCTGAGCTTCCTGCTACCACCCTTGACCTCTCCAGGGATCGTTCGCGATCTCCGTCGGAGGATGGTCGTCCTTCGGGACAATGTGAGCTGTCTCCTCAACCATCCACATCTAAAGCTGCTGACGCGCTCTACGTGCCGGAGACTGCCACTGTGCAACCTCCTGACCCTTCGGGGTCTCAAGACCCTTCGGGGTCTCTGGGACTTGAGCGCGCAACTGCGCAGCCCGTCCCTAAGCGTAAGGTTCCGCCTACGCCATCTGTTGCCGCTGTTCCTGCCGTTCCTGACAAAGCGCCTCGGCGCTCACCTGTGGGCGTTCGCGCCACTGCTCCTGTTGCGCGCCAGGGTTCCCCTGCGCGCCCTCATCACCCACCTGCAGTTCCTGATGTTGCGCGTAAGCGCTCAACTGCGCAAACGCTCCCTGTTCCTGTTGTAGAGCCACCGCGCTCTCCTGCACACTTGCAGGCAATTCCTGTTAAGGCGCCCACGCGTCCACCGGTGCCCCAGCGGCCTTCAGCGCTCACGCGCCCTCCGGCATCTCACCGGCCCCCGGTTCCTGTTTCGCCGCGCGTGATTCAGGAGGTTCCTGAGTTGGCGCACAGGCGCTCACAGGTTCCTTCGGACGCGTCGTGCCCTGCGGGGGAGAAACGCGACACGCGTCCGCGCGCGATCCCAGCTCCAGCGCTCACGCGCACCCCAACACACCCACGCGCCGCTTCACCTAAGGAGGCGCGCGATACAAGGGAGTCTCGTAATACGAGAGAGGTTCGCGATGCGCGCTAGCGCGCAGTTCCTGTGGAAGCTTCAATGCTACCGCGCGTGGCGACGACTCAAGTCGTCACCCTGGAGGTTGCCAAGCCAGCGCACGGGCGCTCCCGGCCGCCTCTGGAACCGTGCGAATCTGTTGCTGACACAATCGCGCCCGATGCGCCCCCGTCACTCCCTGTTCCTGCTTCACGCCTCGCGACCTCAGAAGCAGCTGACTACAACGCGACCTGTTCCTGATACGCCACAGGCGAGTAAACCGGTCCAGTCAGACTGCCATCAAAGCTCTCAGGTCGCTCGCGACCCTGCTCCTGCGCTATCGCTTCCTCGGCCAGTCCTTCCGGACACGCGGTTGGGTGCTCCTGTCATCGCTCGCCCTCCGGGGCTTCACCTACTCACTGCGCGCCCGCGCGTTCGGCCTCCTCCAGTCCCAGCTCGCCGCACCCCCACACCATCGCCCACTCGCGCGCGCGGGCGGGCATGTCCCTGCTCAGGCTTCCGCGCTCCCTCACGGGCACGCTCCTGCTCTGTCGCCAGCGCTCCATCGCTCCCGTCCATCCTCATACGCGCCATCGCGCCCCCGCGCCCCCGCGCCCGCCCCCGCTCACGCGGAGGCGCGCGCGATTTTCCAGCTTCGCGCCCTCCCGCGGCCTTTTCCAGCTTCGCGCCCTCCCGCGCCCTCCCTCGCTCACGCGGGTGTGCGCGCGCGCGCGCGCGATCTTGTAACTCCGCGCCATCCCGCACCTGCCCAATTTTCCAGCCTCGCGCCCTTCTCTCGCGCGCGACTCTGATCTGGGCTCGGTTTACGAGCCCCAGCGCGATCACCAGCAGGCAGTTTCCTCTCTGTCGCGTTCTCCTCCCCCGCAAGCGCAGACCAGCGCCCTCGCCAGAGGGGGAATGCTCCTCGGATAGGCTTAGGGATTCTTCTCTTACAGCCCGACAGGCGAACCCTTCTGTGTTGACTCCTCCTAGGGATCCGTCGATCCCTTTTCCTTCAGAGGGAGTATCTGACAGCGCTGCTGTCAGTCAACAGCCCTGGTTCGACACCCTTCTCAGAGCTCTTGTGCGGGCTATTAAACCAACACTCTCTGATTCGGGTCGCGAACCAGCGGCAGCTTCCTCCTCTCTGAAGAGGAAGAGAGGCGTCTCTCCCGTGGAGCCTCCTCGGAGGCCTGTGCTGTCCCCGCGTCGATCCTTGCGCAAGGATCCTACTCCCCCTCAGACCTTCTCGCCCTCCCCTGCGGAGGAGGAGTATCCCTCTTCAGGGGAATCGGATGTTCCTCCTCTTCCCGTGAGGTCTCCTCGTCCCGAGGTGGAGGACTTGCCCCCTTCGCTGTTAGAGTCCTGCATCCCTCCCAGGAGGGAACCTAAGGACTCTAAGACGATCTCAAAATCGTCTTCTAGGATCAGACAGGAGCAGCCCAGAGCCGTAGAGGATGCCCCCGTTTCCCCCCAGGAAGAGCCTCTGGGGTCCGGAGACTTCACTGCACGTCCGTCAGGAGGCGAGCACCAGGAGTCAGAACATGCGTTCTGGCAGGTCCTGACTCTCATGAGGTATCTCTATGGTATCCCGGACCCTGAAGTCCCCCCTCTTAAGGGTAAGGACACGGTCCTGGATCGCATTTTTCGGCACTCAAAAGCCCTCTAGGGCCAGCGCATCACTGCCATGGTCCCGGGGGATGAAGAGCGCCAGAGATGAAGTCGAGGGCTAGCTCGCGGAGCTTGCCTCCTCCAGTAGATCCGGTGCCGGAGTTTTCCCTCCTCCTCGTGTCCATCAGAGGAGGTACTTTGAGGTCCTTGAGGAGTCTGCGCTGAGCCTTCCCTTGCACCATTCCGTGGAAGGACTCACAGGAGGAGTTCCTCTTGAGAGGCTCTCCACCCGGCACGTATCCTTCTCAGCCACTGAGATCCAGAGCCAGGAGAAGGTCATCAAGTGCGCTATGCAAGCCACTTCATGGCTCGACATCTGGCTGGGGTCTCTGGGTATCCTGGTGCGGTCCGAGGATCTCTCCAAGGAAAGCACCGGGAAGGCTCTGGAAACTTTTCTCCTCTCGGGTACTCGGACCATCGAGTTCCTATCCCAACAAGTCTCAAGCTTGTGGGCTAACACGATCCTCAAACGTAGGGACGCTGTTGTCGAGAGGTTCCATCATAAGGTTCCCGGGGCCGAGTCGTGCAGGCTCAGACACTCTTCCGTCCTCGGTAAGAGCTTGTTTGAGCCTAAGGATGTGGAGCTCTCTGCCGAGAGGTGGAGGAAATCCAACCAGGATTCCCTCATCCATAGGGCCCTAACATTGAGGCCCTATAAACCTCCGGCGGTTCAGCAGCCATGTCCCATCAAGGATACGAACAAGACTACCATAGCAGCGAAGCCCAAGGTGTCTAAGCCCTTTCCTGCCAAGGTCAGGAGGGGGAAAAAAGTCCTCCAGGGGAGGCAAGAACCCTAGAGGCTCCGGCCGAGGCTGGAAGCGCTAGGGTTGGCGTTCCCCCCACGTGTCCACCAGTGGGGGGATGCCTGCAGAGTTGCGTGGCAAGGTGGCAGCAACTCGGAGCGGATGCCTGGACGGTCTCTGTGATATCCCTAGGGTATCGCGTCCCGTTCACAGCATCTCTCCCTCCCCTGACAGCGAATCCAGTGTCGTTGAGCTCTTTTGCCATGGGATCGGCGAAAGGGCAGGCCCTTCGGGCCGAAGTTCAGACCATGTTGGAGAAGGACGCTCTCCAGGAGGTCGTGGACAGGTCCCTAGGCTTCTACAGTCGACTCTTTCTTGTGAGAAAGGCGTCTGGAGGCTGGAGACCAGTCATCGACCTCTCGACTCTGAACGGGTTTGTCAAACAAACTTCATTCAGCATGGAGACGGCAGACACAGTCAGACTGGCAGTGAGACCACGAGACTTCATGTGCACACTGGACCTGAAGGACCCGTACTTCCAGATCCCAATCCATCCGTCTTCAAGGAAGTACCTGAGATTTTGCCTAGACAACAAGATCTACCAGTTGAAGGTGCTGTGTTTCGGTCTCTCCACAGCACCTCAGGTGTTCACCAGGGTCTTCACCATCATTTCCTCATGGGCTTACAAGATCGGTATCCGTCTTCTCCGTTACCTGGACGACTGGGTGATCCTGGCAGACTCGGAGGCATCCCTTCTTCACCACCGAGAGAAGCTCCTCGAAGTTTGCCAGGATCTGGGGATCGTGGTAAACCTCGAGAAGTCCTTTATGCAGCCCTCTCAGAAACTGGTATATCTAGGTATGATCATAGACACCAATCTCCACAAAGCCTTCCCATCAGACGAAAGGATAGCGAGGTTGAGGAAGGTTGCGAAACCTTTCCTCAGTTGAGAAGAACTCCCAGCTCATTTGTGGCTTCGTCTCCTCGGCCACCTCTCCTCTCTGACCCGTCTCGTCCCCAACAGTCGTCTCAGGATGAGATCCCTTCAGTGGCGACTGAAGTCTCGGTGGAGTCAAGGACTCGACTCCCCGGAAATCCTGATCCCCATGGGTTCTGCGGAGCGAGCGGATCTCAGATGGTGGGTGGCGGACGAGAACTTGCGAAAGGGAGTGGATCTTCTCGTCCCTACCCCGGATTTGATGCTGTTTTCGAACGCATCAAACAGGGGGTCGGGTGCCCACGTTCTGAACCACAGGGCCTCAGGCCTGTGGTCAGAATCAGAAAAGTACCTTCACATAAACCTGCTAGAGATGAAGGCCGTCTTCCTGGCCCTTCAAAAGTTCCACCAAGTCCTGGCAGGCCACTCTGTCGTGGTGATGAGCGACAACACTACGGTAGTGGCTTACATCAACAAGCAGGGAGGTACCTTTTCGGAATAGCTATCCCATCTTGCGGTGGAGGTCCTGAGATGGTCCGAAGCCCGCTCGATATCACTTGCGGCTCGCTTC
The DNA here is from genome assembly GCF_036898095.1 of Palaemon carinicauda. Lineage (NCBI taxonomy): Eukaryota > Metazoa > Arthropoda > Malacostraca > Decapoda > Palaemonidae > Palaemon > Palaemon carinicauda. The sequence continues at coordinate 38,577,479 of NC_090757.1, read as the reverse complement.
ATTCCGGGCAAGAGGAATGTGCTCGCCGACAGTTTGAGCAGAGTGACGCAGATAGTGAGTACCGAGTGGTCTTTGGATTCTCGGATAGCCAGCAGAGTCCTGACTTTGTGGGGTTCCCCGACTGTGGACCTGTTTGCTATGGCGTTGAACACCAAGCTTCCGCTGTACTGCTCTCCAGTCCCGGACCCCAATGCCCTCTGGCAAGATGCCTTCCAACAACGGTGGGACAACGTCGATGTGTACGCCTTTCCCCCGTCTGCCTGATGAGGAGGGTCCTCAACAAGACCAGAACATCGGTCAATCTCTCGATGACCTTGATAGCTCCGCTATGGCATCACGCAGAGTGGTTTCCGGACCTTCTGCAGCTCCTCACGGAGATCCTGAGGGAGCTCCCTCCACGTCGCGAGCTACTCAAACAACCACACTCCAACATCTTTCACAAAGCCGTAGCTTCGCTCCGACTTCACGCCTGGAGACTATCCAGCATCTCAAAGAGAGAGGATTTTCGCAACAAGTTGCGGAAAGGATGTCTGCCCACCTGCGCAGGTCATCCGCAGGAGTCTACCAGGTGAAGTGGAGAGTTTTCTGTGGTTGGTGCTGTGGAAGGGGTATCTCTCCCCTCGATGCCACTTTACCAGCAATAGCGGAGTTCCTTGTGTATCTGCGGGAAGAAATGCGCCTTTCAGTCTCGGCAGTGAAAGGCTATCGCTCAGCCTTAAGTCTTGCCTTCAGGCTCAAAGGAATGGACATTACCTCCTCGCTGGAACTGTCCCTTCTCATACGGAGTTACGAACTTACCTGTCCTCAGTCGGAAGTGAGACCTCCTCCTTGGAACGTGGTTCAGGTTCTAAGGTCTCTTAAGAGGCCTCCCTACGAACCATTACGCCAGGCTTCTGATCGCCACCTTACCTGGAAGACGGTGTTCCTGCTAGCTTTAGCCACGGTCAAGCGAGTCGGTGAACTACATGGTCTCTCCTACGACGTCGCCCATTCAAGGGGATGGGGGGAGGTAACGTTTGGCTTCGTCCCTGAGTTCGTTGCTAAAACTCAGAACCCGGGAGTGCAGGACCCTAGGTTCGACTCTTTCCAGGTCTCGAGTCTTCGTTCTGTAACAGATGACCCAGACCATCTCCTACTGTGCCCAGTCAGGAGCCTGAGGTTGTCTCAAGAGAACAGCTGCAGCTCGCCCCCAGGTGCGGAACTTGTTCGTTAGCACCGGGGAAACGAAGAGGAAGGTTACCAGAAATACCATCTCGGCCTGGATCCGCAAGGTGATCCTCCTGGCCTTGAGTTCTGACCCTCCTCCGTCGCGACGCCCTAGAGCGCATGATGTCAGGGGCGTTGCTACGTCCCTGGCCTTCAAGAAGAACTTTTCGGTGACGCAGGTCCTGCAAGCTGGGGTGTGGAAGCGTCATACCACCTTCACGGCCCACTACCTGCAAGACGTGACACACAGGTGGCTCGATACGTTTTCTATCGGCCCTGTGGTGGCTGCACAACAGCTGGTCTAACCTCAGGCTCCTAATTGGACAAGTAGCAGAGGGTTGAGGGCATTGTTACCCGGTTTTAGTCCGTGTGAATGAAAAGATCTGTCTGGCCCTTTTCTTTTCTTCATCCTCTCCTCCCTTGGAGAAAAACAGCATCTTGGGTTCTTTACACAGCTGACCTCGAACCTCTGCAGGTAAGCCATGCTCCCTTGTGTTCCTAGTATTAAGTTGTAATACTGTCATGTCCCTATACCCTGATGAGGTGGTATTGGGTAGTCCTAGCCTAGATATCCCTCTAGAGAACTCCAGGTCAACTTCCTAGGACAAGTCACTGCTCACCTTCACACACGACTTACGTAGGCCGCAGCAGCCCCTCAGCTGTCTGCGAAGCGCAGGGGCCCCAACCTTTGAGTTCCTTTATGAACCCAGGTTGGGAGCCCCCGGGCAAGCCAAAGCCAGTATGGCAGGGGACTTACCTCCCTTCCTAAGGGTTAAGTCACCCCATGTAAATAGCGTTGGTTTGTATTCAGTTACGGAACAAATGACAAATTCGTAGATAATTTGTATTTTTCCTAACGATACAAACCTTAGCTATTTACAGTTATGTGCCCGCCAGCCCTGTCCCCCAAGATAAGTCCTACCTCTAAGTAAAGTGGATCTTCACCGGTGTGTGTGAGGGGGGAGGGGTAGCTAGCTACCCCTCCCTACCACGCGCTAACTAGCGGTGGGGTAGGAAACCTTCGTTAAAACTTTATGGCTTGTCATCGGCTGTCGCCAAAGTAATTACCCCATGTAAATAGCTAAGATTTGTATCTTTAGGAAAAATACAAATTATATACGAATTTGTCATTTTTGGCCAAGAATGAGAATCCTACCCGGCCATGGCCCAAATCCTTCGAGATCCCTAATCTTTATGATGTGGTGGGAGACGAGTTGGAGAAGGTGCTCTGTCCGGTAAAACCATTACGGCTATATGTGGACAGAACTAAGAGTCTGAGAGGCGTCTCAGACGTTCAGACCTTCAAATTGAAGACACATGAAGTCAGAGCGGTAGCGACTTCAGTGGCTTTTAAACAGAATCGTTCTCTGCAAAGTTTGATGGATACGACCTTTTGGAGGAGTAAGTCCGTATTCACATCTCATTATTTGAAACATGTTCAGACTCTCTATGAGGACTGTTATACGCTGGGTCCATTCGTGGCAGCGAATGCGATAGTAGGTGAGTGATCTACCACTACGTTCCCAATTTCCTAATACCCCTTTTCTATCTCTTGGAACTCGTAAAGTCATGGTTGTATGTGGTGATTGGTCGTCAGTCTTCCGCAATCTTTTGTTTGGTCAGGTGGTCAATTTGTTCCTAGAGTGCGCTAGGAACAAGGGTATTAGTTGAGGTCCTGTCATGTTATATGTGGTTGTACCGTTTGACAGCTCCTAGGGATCATCAGCCCCCTGAGTGGATCGCTGGATCTCCTAAGGATAGCGGACAAAATGAGGCAGAGTATCATTGCTGTCAGCTTCCTTATCAGGTGAGAACCTCTTTAAGTTATTTATGTAATGCTTAAGTGAATTTCCAAATATGTAGCTGTCTCTGACCCGCCACCTAGGGGTGTCAATCAGCCATTCTTATATAACCAGCGGGTAAGTTTTATATTTAAAAATTATATTTTCATAATAGAATAAATTTTTGAATATACTTACCCGCTGGTTATATAAGTTAAAAACCCACCCTCCTCCCCTCTAGAAACCATGGGGCATGGAAGATCTGAAGCTTGTGGGTATAGCTCTACTTGTTGTACCGCGAGGGTGCTAGTGTACACATGGCATATCTGCGATAAGCTGCACGAGATTTTGAAATTTCTGGCGGGGCGTCAGGAGACTTTAGCCATTCTTATATAACCAGCGAGTTAAGTATATTCAAAAATTTATTTTATTATGAAAATATAATTTTTGTTATCATATAATGTGGTGTTTTTCTAGGGTCTGGAACGAATTAGGCTTTTTACACGTAAAAGTCGACTCGCAATACGAAAAAATCAATTTACGAAAGCCCTTACGGAACCAATTAATTTTGTATTGCGAGGCATAACTGTAGTTTCAGTAGAGAAAAAATTACTCGGTTGTCATCTCATCCAGAGATCAAGGAGAAAATAATTAATCTTTTCACACAATTTAGAATAAGAAGAATGGGATTTCATTTTAAATGAAAACAAGCTTGAACAGTAACAATTTAAGTAATGAAAAAAGTTTTTTTTGATTCTATCAAGTTTTCGAATAAATTTACTTATACCAGTTTGCTTCCTTTTGCACAATATTGCTGTAAGGCTACAAATTTTCTGGAACAGCACTCCTACTAAATTTAGCCACGAGCCACCACTGGTATCAAAGGGAAAAGACATCATCCTGGACCTTCTCTATAGCATTTTTAGATTCACCAAAACTAGCACGGCTTTGCTGTGGTATAATAGGTATATCATTTACGATGTCCCATCTTTTCTGCCGCTAGACCCAGCAATCCTTTTGCTTACCAGAACACAATACTTGAAAGACTGACAGCATTACTGGTGGTGTTCTCGGTAGCTGACTCCTCAAACATGGAGCGGGTTGCAAAGTTGACGATGCAAGCCATTTCATGGTTGGACCTGTTGTTTTGCTTAGTTGGACACCTCTTCTGCAACGAGGGTTTTTCCAAGTATGCGAGAGAGGCAATGTCCACCTTCTTGCTCTGGGGGAGGAGGACAGTAAGATCCTGACCCATCACATGGTCAACCAGTGGTCAAATTGGGTTTTGAAATGATGGGACTTGATCATTTCGAAATTCCAGAGACGTAACTCGCCGATGGAAGGTCCTTCCCTAATGATGTCGAGGATATTGAAGCAGTGCGGAGCACTGGAGGAAGGAAAGTCATGACTCCCTCCTCCATAGCCCACCATCAGCATGCTCCTATCTACATTTCCACCAGCATAGAGACCATCTCCAGTAAGAGGTCAGGGGCCCTCGAAGGGTGCCCATGCCCCTAAGCAGACAAACAAGAAGCCTTTTCATGCCAAAGTGGCATGGGGCAGAGGAGGAAGAGGGTGTAGACGTGGATGATCATGCTGGGGGGCATTCCTTCTGCCCGTCCACCAGTGAGAAGATGCCTGCAAAGACGGTGGCAGAGGTGGTTGGCACACGGACTGAACCTTGGATGGTCTCCGTGCTCTGAGCAGGATACCATGTTTCGTTTACTCTCTCTCTCCCTCTCCCTCCTTCGACTTGTCACCCAGTGATGTCAAGTTCTTATACTCAGGGATCCATAAAGAAATGGGCCCTTCAAGCCAAAGTTTAGACCATGCTGGAGAAGGGCGTTCTCCAAGACGTCCTAGATGAGTCTCCAGGCTTCTACAGTTTACTCCTTCTTGTAGGAATGGTATCTGTAGGCTCGAGAAATGAGGGCAGCCTTTCTGTCCCCCTAGCAATTCCAACAGCTCCTTTCAGGACACACTGTTGATGAGCAACACCTCGCTGGTGGAATATGTAAACATTTTACTTCTAGTTATAAGGGAGCAAATTATTGTAACAGTTGTGTCCTTGATTCTCGTGGGCCTGCATGTTTTTTTTTTTTTATTTTCATGGCCCTTTTAATCTCAAACTAACATACAGAACTTCTCCCCTCATCTATTGTTTATCTGACCACTTTCTTGTTTGTTGTATGTACCCTAGATAATTGTAGAAAACCATTGCCTGTTCCCCAGTAACTCTTGAAAGTTTTTGATTAGTAGACATATTTTTTTCTTGATGTTCTGAATCATTTGTAAATTCCATGGCTTATTAGATGAAGTCGTTTTCACTGGGTCTGATTTCAGTTTTGTTTTTCGCAGGATTGTAAACAAACTTTCACGCATTTTTGGGAGTGCCAACTAGAGTGGGCTGCGGGATGATGAATTTAATTTGCGCATATGTTAATTGATATAGCAGTCATCTATTCATTTGGTTTTATGCTTCAGGGTACCTATCTTTTGTTAATAAAAAGCGAACTGCAGACAAGGGACATACAAACTTTTGATTTTTTTATGTGTCTCACACATTTGCATGAATAAATGAAAATCTTAATACTCCTATATTGATAATGATACCAGTTATTATTAGATTATTATCTTTTTAGTAGACATTTATCTACTAATGTTTACTATCAGGATTATTTTTTTTCTTTTAATTTAAACTGGTTTCTGCCTCTTTCCTATAGTCAGCCAAGCTACTAATTATGAATAATAATTCGTTCATCCGCAATTTGAAATTATAAAAAAATGCGAAATGCAAAAATGCAATTCAATGCTAACAAATAATTAGGAATTACTATTGACTATATTATCATTGGTCCCCTAAACTGTGAAATATATAGCCAAATCAGGTATGCATATTAGTTTTTATTTTTGTTTTTTGTTTTTTGTTGTAATGTCAGGTTATAGTAAAAGAATTCAACCGACCGGGCATTTTTCCCACTTAACCTCCAGGGCATATATTACTTTACTTTACTTTGGGGCTGCTTATCTGATCCAGTACAGCAGGGGAACCCTACTCTCTACAGGACCACGGTCGTTTTATGATGTTCATTCGGGAGCATTTAACATTTCACAATGCGTATTGTCCGCTTACTGTTAGATCATCACCATCGAAGCACTAGCATAATAAGAAAGTCTTCAGTTTACTATTGAAAGCCTTAATATCTTCAATTATTAGGATGTCTCGTGGGAGCTTGTTGTATTGTCTCGGGGCCGCATATTTAAAGGCTCTAGAGTCTAGAGCCTACATTAGACATGTATCTAGGTTCTAGTAGTTTGAAACCTTCTGTAACTATTCTCGTGTCAGGCATCTATTGACCCCTTGTACTGTATAGTGCCCACCAATCTTTGTGGTCGATATCAACCACTCTGGGTTCCCCTTATGCAATGTCTACACGATTAGATGGAAACACGCTCAAAATTATTTTTGATTTGTGCTTAGATAATTTGATAACGGTCTTTAAAATTTATGGTTCGATATCAAACATATTAACCCAACTATTTAATGTAGAAATGGAGGAAAAGAGTGGAATACCGAACACCATCTCCCGTACAAGCAAACTGTAAAATAGTAAATACCGGAAAACAAAGGCTGGTAAATCAGTCTGCACAGAGGACTCAGTTTGGATCGCTCATGGGTAAACCAGGTATTCTATAGACTTTCCCCTTATGTTTACCAGCTGTCATCATTATATTAATATCATTAGTAGTGTGGTCCAAGCTGCCGTCTATAATATGCTGCCGTAGGGTATTTTAAGTAGAATTAACCTGGAGATGTTATTGATTGTTATTACTTACAAATATTCTATGTTGCTGTGAATTAATTATATTTAAAGTAGTCATAAAAAGTTTTGAATGCTTTAGTTTTATTATTTTATTGAAGGTATTTAAAGTGAATTCCTCGCTGTTGGAGACCTGGATAAGAAATCTACACGATTTGATTTGTAGGAGGCAATTCTTCAATGGCTATCTGTCAAGTGTAGGATCACATAGACTTCCTAGTGAGAAGAAATAATGATTTTATACGAATAATAGTGTTATGTAATTGGTAATCAACTCATAATTATGTCCTTTTATCCGGTTTTTCCTCTTTCAAAATTTTTTTTAATTATACGATTTCATCATCATCATCTCCTACGCCTATTGGTGCAAAGGGCCTCTGTTAGATTTCCCCAGTCGTATCTATCTTGAGGTTTTCATTTTGTATAATTTTCATTGTTTTCAACGGCGTCTCTGATTCCGTTATAATACTTCTTTGTCCACTCCCGATCCATAGTGCGTCTTATAAGCATCCTAGCATACATACCACATTTAGATCGTCAGGAAAGTGTTCAGCGCTCATATGGTATCTAGCTCTCATTTGTAGATGATCGATATAAAATACTAGATGCTTTTACTTCTGTATTTGTTGATGCTATTGTCATTGTAACTTGAATTTCACAGCTGACAAAGTTGTTGTTACGTAACATTTCATACTAATTCATTCTTAGTAGAGCTAGGTTTTACGGTTTCATCCCCAGTCCGGAAGACCAAGATGTTTTCTCTCTCTCTCTCTCTCTCTCTCTCTCTCTCTCTCTCTCTCTCTCTCTCTCTCTCTCTCTCTCTCTCTCTCTCTCTCTCTCTCTCTCTCTCTCTCAAATATGATAGCAGATAATCAAAAGTTAGATGAATTCCGTCTATGAACAATCGTCTTTTAAAAGTTCCTTGAGGTCAGTCTCCGTATTTGTTAGAGTTTTTTTTATTTTTTTATTTCACTTGGTTTTTCGAAGGTCGCGATAGTGGCCCGGCCTGTCTCCTTGGCTTCATTTGTCCAACGTGGGTATCGCCCACGTGCCCAGTCTGTTGGCAGGGTCATACAACTGCCCTGCCAAGCAACACAGCCAGACATCAACAAACACTGCCTAAATGGTACGGCCGAACCACTCCTCACAGTGAAAGACAGGCACAGAATATTTTTTCGTTTTATATATATATATATATATATATATATGTGTGTGTGTGTGTGTATATGTATATATATGTGTATATGTATATATATATATATACAGTATATATATATATATATATATATATATATATATATATATATATATATATATATATACGGTATATATGTATACATATATATATATATATATATATATATATATATATATATATATATATATACATATACATACATACATATATATATATATATATATATATATATATATATATAGATATATACTTACTGTATATACACATACACATATAAACTATAAAGACTTGAACGAAGCAAGAGAAAGATAAATTAAATAGAATAGTGTGCCCGAATGTACCCTCAAGCAAGAGAACTCTAACCCAAGACAGTGGTAGGCCATTGTATAGAGGCTATGACACTAACTAAGACTAGAGAACAAAGGTTTGATTTTGGAGTGTCCTTCTCCCAAACGAGTTGCTTACCATAGCTAAAGAGTCTCTCTACCCTAACCAAGAGAAAAGTAGTCACTGAATAATCACAGTATAGTAGTTAACCCCTTAGGTGATGTCAAATGGTTGGCCACACCTGTTTTTTCCCTGTATTTCTCGTATTATATATTATGCATTAATATGTTGTTTTTGTTATTAGCATCATTTTATTATTTATTGTTAATGAGAAAATTACTTTATTATTAATATAATGTTAATTGTAGGAATGATTACCATTTCGCTTTTAAGTAAACGGTTTTAGGTTGTAGGTGTGATTTCGTGAATTCAAAGTCAATTTTTTTCGAGCAGCTTTGAAATTTTTCACGTTTCGTTTTAGCGTAAATAACATTCATTAGTAGGGAAACCACCCAAAGGAATATTTTACCAAACTAAATCTCTTTTAATAGTTTTATTAGACATTCTGTAATGATACTTAGTTCTTGATAATTTACCACCTGCATGGTACTTATGCATGCATTAACAGCTGATTTGATAAGGAACAAGCTCAGTAATGCGCATTGCATTTGGCTTCGTTTCACTATCAGTTCTTGAAATACATTGGATACAAGTCTCAAACGTAAGACTTATTAATTTAACAGCTGACTCAAGCCCTTTTGCTGTGACTGAGAGTACAAACTTGTGCTTGCATTGGGTTTTGGGGATTGAGAATTGAAGTTAGATGATCAGCACTTTGTCTTTGCACTATATACTGTAACGATTAGTAGTCATGAGCGTTACCCGTTAGTATAAGGGACGATGAAGTTCTTACCTCTGCTCGCAGACCAAAACCAATCGGTAACTAAACAAACTCGAAACTCATTGAAGGAGGACTAGTTCATTATTTAAAATATATATATATATATATATATATATATATATATATATATATATATATATATATATATATATATATATATATATATAAACTTGAACATTTAATTTCCAAAACAGAAGTCACGTATCGCAATTTCTGCTAGCTACCATTATAATTGGTAAACAAATCATCCCAGCCTCAACTAAAGAACAACCAAATTAGACTATTAAACATTGTGACGAAGTAACAAATATTGGAAATACGGGTTCAAATAATGAATTATATTACAATACTAAGGCACGGATGAAGCGGGACGAATTTCGTCATGCTGGTTGAGAAGTGCAGCTACGATATGCTTATGGAAGAGAAATGCTTATTAAAGAGGTTTGAAGGAAATGCCATTTTGATGATAGATAAATTTCTGTTCTAGAGCCTTAAAACAAACGCCTTTTTCAATTTATTTGTCTGCCGTGTCTGGAAGTCGCTTATATTCAGAACTGATCTTAAGAAAGTCACTTATTAATGTGCGTGTTGATTTAGATAAAGAAAAAGAAATATTAAAAAGTGAGGCTTAGACCTCTGGACTATACCTCCCACCCTGTATATCTTGTCGGTTATCAGCGTTCTGGAAAGTCTGAGGTAAGCGATGAAGACATTCAAAATGTTACGTGCATGTTATGAATAAAGAGGAGTCATAAGAAATAATTTCAAGTACGAAAGTTTATTTTTTTAAACAAGACCAAATGGTGAAAAGGATAAAACCATTAAGAAATGTCATTCTCAGGTATTCATAAAAATGAAGGATATCCTTGTAAGCATAAGGTAGAAGTACAGGGTAATTCTCTGAAGCAAAAGGTAGAAGTACAAGGCAATTCTCTGAAGCAAAAGGTAGAAGCCTAAGCAAATCTTTCTCTCCATATTCATAATGATTACCTTTTACTTGCGAGGATATCCTCCAAGCAGAAGTAAAAGGTTGACTCGTGTTTCGGGAGTGCTTAGTTACATGTTGGAACTTGTAAGATTTCATTTGTGCTGTCAAGATAAGAAAGAGTTTAGTATTTATAATACGTATTTAATGCCCTGTTTTTACTTGTATTTAATTAAGTTTACGCATCAGAAAGAACACAGACGCCGCTGCGCCTTCCCCAAAGCCTCGCTGGCGACATCTATCCCCCGCCCCATGCATTAGAAGTTCTTTGACCTCTTTTTAGCTCCCCCACCCCTTGCATTAGAAGTTCTTTGACCTCTTTTTAGCTCCCCCACCCCTTGCATTAGAAGTTCTTTGACCTCTTTTTAGCTCTCCCACCCCTTGCATTAGCAGTTCTTTGACCTCTTTTTAGCTCCCCCACCCCTTGCATTAGAAGTTCTTTGACCTCTTTTTAGCTCCCCCACCCCTTGCATTAGCAGTTCTTTGACCTCTTTTTAGCTCCCCCACCCCTTGCATTAGAAGTTCTTTGACCTCTTTTTAGCTCCTCCACCCCTTGCATTAGAAGTTCTTTGACCTCTTTTTAGCTCCCCCACCCCTTGCATTAGAAGTTCTTTGACCTCTTTTTAGCTCCCCCACCCCTTGCATTAGCAGTTCTTTGACCTCTTTTTAGCTCCCCCACCCCTTGCATTAGAAGTTCTTTGACCTCTTTTTAGCTCCCACACCCCTTGCATTAGAAGTTCTTTGACCTCTTTTTAGCTCCCACACCCCGTGCATTAGAAGTTCTTTGACCTCTTTTTAGCTCCCACACCCCTTGCATTAGAAGTTCTTTTACCTCTTTTTAGCTCCCCCACCCCTTGCATTAGAAGTTCATTGACCTCTTTTTAGCTCCCACACCCCTTGCATTAGAAGTTCTTTGACCTCTTTTCAACTCCCACACCCCTTGCATTAGAAATTCTTTGACCTCTTTTTAGCTTCCACACCTCTTGCCTTAGAAGTTCTTTGACCTCTTTTTAGCTCCCCCACCCCTTGCATTAGAAGTTCTTTGACCTCTTTTTAGCTCCCCCACCCCTTGCATTAGAAGTTCTTTGACCTCTTTTTAACTCCCACACCCCTTGCATTAGAAGTTCTTTGACCTCTTTTTAGCTTCCCCACCCCTTGCATTAGAAGTTCTTTGACCTCTTTTTAGCTCCCCCACCCTTGCATTAGAAGTTCTTTGACCTCTTTTTAGCTTCCCCACCCCTTGCATTAGAAGTTCTTTGACCTCTTTTTAGCTTCCCCACCCCTTGCATTAGAAGTTCTTTGACCTCTTTTTAGCTTCCCCACCCCTTGCATTAGAAGTTCTTTGACCTCTTTTTAGCTTCCCCACCCCTTGCATTAGAAGTTCTTTGACCTCTTTTTAGCTTCCCCACCCCTTGCATTAGAAGTTCTTTGACCTCTTTTTAGCTTCCCCACCCTTGCATTAGAAGTTCTTTGACCTCTTTTTAGCTTCCCCACCCCTTGCATTAGAAGTTCTTTGACCTCTTTTTAGCTCCCCCACCCCTTGCATTAGAAGTTCTTTGACTTCTTTTTAGCTTCCCCACCCCTTGCATTAGAAGTTCTTTGACCTCTTTTTAGCTTCCCCACCCCTTGCATTAGAAGTTCTTTGACCTCTTTTTAGCTTCCCCACCCCTTGCATTAGAAGTTCTTTGACCTCTTTTTAGCTTCCCCACCCCTTGCATTAGAAGTTCTTTGACCTCTTTTTAGCTTCCCCACCCCTTGCATTAGAAGTTCTTTGACCTTTTTTTAGCTTCCCCACCCTTGCATTAGAAGTTCTTTGACCTCTTTTTAGCTCCCATGCCCCTTGCATTAGAAGTTCTTTGACCTCTTTTTAGCTCCCCCACCCCTTGCATTAGAAGTTCTTTGACATCTTTTTAGCTCCCATACCCCTTGCATTATAAGTTCTTTGACCTCTTTTAAGCTTCCCCACCCCTTGCATTAGAAGTTCTTTGACCTCTTTTTAGCTCCCACACCCCTTGCATTTGAAGTTCTTTGACCTGTTTTTAGCTCCCCCACCCCTTGCATTAGAAGTTTTTTTACCTCTTTTTAGCTCCCATACCCCTTGCATTATAAGTTCTTTGACCTCTTTTAAGCTTCCCCACCCCTTGCATTAGAAGTTCTTTGACCTTTTTTTAGCTTCCCCACCCTTGCATTAGAAGTTCTTTGACCTCTTTTTAGCTCCCATGCCCCTTGCATTAGAAGTTCTTTGACCTCTTTTTAGCTTCCTCACCCCTTGCATTAGAAGTTCTTTGACCTTTTTTTAGCTTCCCCACCCTTGCATTAGAAGTTCTTTGACCTCTTTTTAGCTCCCATGCCCCTTGCATTAGAAGTTCTTTGACCTCTTTTTAGCTTCCCCACCCCTTGCATTAGAAGTTCTTTGACCTTTTTTTAGCTTCCCCACCCTTGCATTACAAGTTCTTTGACCTCTTTTTAGCTCCCATGCCCCTTGCATTAGAAGTTCTTTGACCTCTTTTTAGCTTCCCCACCCCTTGCATTAGAAGTTCTTTGACCTTTTTTTAGCTTCCCCACCCTTGCATTAGAAGTTCTTTGACCTCTTTTTAGCTCCCATGCCCCTTGCATTAGAAGTTCTTTGACCTCTTTTTAGCTTCCCCACCCCTTGCATTAGAAGTTCTTTGACCTTTTTTTAGCTTCCCCACCCTTGCATTAGAAGTTCTTTGACCTCTTTTTAGCTCCCATGCCCCTTGCATTAGAAGTTCTTTGACCTCTTTTTAGCTTCCCCACCCCTTGCATTAGAAGTTCTTTGACCTTTTTCTAGCTTCCCCACCCTTGCATTAGAAGTTCTTTGACCTCTTTTTAGCTCCCATGCCCCTTGCATTAGAAGTTCTTTGACCTCTTTTTAGCTTCCCCACCCCTTGCATTAGAAGTTCTTTGACCTTTTTTTAGCTTCCCCACCCTTGCATTAGAAGTTCTTTGACCTCTTTTTAGCTCCCATGCCCCTTGCATTAGAAGTTCTTTGACCTCTTTTTAGCTTCCCCACCCCTTGCATTAGAAGTTCTTTGACCTTTTTTTAGCTTCCCCACCCTTGCATTAGAAGTTCTTTGACCTCTTTTTAGCTCCCATGCCCCTTGCATTAGAAGTTCTTTGACCTCTTTTTAGCTCCCCCACCCCTTGCATTAGAAGTTCTTTGACATCTTTTTAGCTCCCATACCCCTTGCATTAGAAGTTCTTTGACCTCTTTTTAGCTTCCCCACCCCTTGCATTAGAAGTTCTTTGACCTCTTTTTAGCTCCCCCACCCCTTGCATTAGAAGTTCTTTGACCTCTTTTTAGCTCCCCCACCCCTTGCATTATAAGTTCTTTGACCTCTTTTAAGCTTCCCCACCCCTTGCATTAGAAGTTCTTTGACCTCTTTTTAGCTCCCACACCCCTTGCATTTGAAGTTCTTTGACCTGTTTTTAGCTCCCCCACCCCTTGCATTAGAAGTTCTTTGACCTCTTTTTAGCTCCCCATACGCCTTGCATTAGAAGTTCTTTGACCTCTTTATAGCTCCCCCTCCCCTTGCATTAGAAGTACTTTGACCTCTTTTTAGCTCCCCCACCCCTTGCATTAGAAGTTCTTTGACCTCTTTTTAGCTCCCCCACCCCTTGCATTAGAAGTTCTTTGACCTCTTTTTAGCTCCCACACCTCTTGCCTTAGAAGTTCTTTGACCTCTTTTAAGCTTCCCCACCCCTTGCCTTAGAAGTTCTTTGACCTCTTTTTAGCTTCCCCTCCCCTTGCATTGGAAGTTCTTTGACCTCTTTTTAGCTCCTCCACACCTTGCATTAAAAGTTCTTTGATCTCTTTTTAGCTCCCAACCCCTTGCATTAGAAGTTCTTTGACCTCTTTTTAGTTCCCACACCCCTTGCATTAGAAGTTCTTTGACCTCTTTTAAGCTTCCCCATCCCATGCATTAGAAGTTCTTTGACCTCTTTTTAGCTCCCAACCCCTTGCATTAGAAGTTCTTTGACCTCTTTTTAGCTCCCACACCCCTTGCATTAGAAGTTCTTTGACCTCTTTTTAGTTCCCACACCCCTTGCATTAGAAGTTTTTTGACCTCTTTTTAGCTCTCACACCTCTTGCATTAGAAGTTCTTTGACCTTTTTTTAGCTCCCCCACCCCTTGCATTAGAAGTTCTTTGACCTCTTTTTAGCTCCCACACCTCTAGCATTAGAGGTTGTTTGACCTCTTTTTAGCTCCCACACCTCTAGCATTAGAAGTTCTTTGACTTCTTTTTAGCTCCCACACTTCTAGCATTAGAAGTTCTTTGACCTGTTTTTAGCTCCCACATCTCTAGCATTAGAAGTTCTTTGACCTCTTTTTAGCTCCCTTACCTCAAGCATTAGAAGTTCTTTGACCTTTCTTTATAGCTCCCACACCTCTAACATTAGAAGTTCTTTGACCTCCCTCTTTAGCTCCCACATTTCTAGCATTACAAGTTCTTTGACATATATTTCTAGGTTCCATACTTTTAGCATTAGAGGGTCTTCGATCTATATTTTGAGGTGCCTTACTTCTAGCATTAGAGGCTCTCTATTTTTAGGTGTCTCACCTCTGGCATTAGAGGCTCCTCTTCGCTGTTCTCTCCTGTCTTCTAGTTTTCAAGATCTTCTTTCATTAGATTATCTGTTTCTTTCGAGATTTCATTGTCTCTTTTCCTTAGTTCGTCAGTGTCCTTCTAGATTTCAAAAGAGATTTCAGTGCCGCGAGTCCTCACTTCGTCAGATTCCTCAGGGAAATTGAAGGCATTTATTCTTTACCTATCTGGGCAATGAGTAAAGAGGTGAATACTATCGATTTCTCCGCATACACTATCATGCCTAAGTTAATGACGAGCAACATAATATATTTACCAATTTCGTCTGGATATGTCCTTACTTCAATGGCGAATTTTGGGACAATCCTGTTGAAGAACTACACGTCACTCACCGTTCAGTTGAACCATTCTGCCTCCATCCTCATTCCCCCGCAATCCGTTTTTGCATCGATACAAAGCCTCGTACTTTTTCCAAGAGTCTCCTTTAATAAGACATCGTCGTAAAAGCCCAAGCAAAGGATCCTTCAAGGCATATACATTATGATCTTCAAAGCTCAGCTGCCAACGGAAGATCCCGTGTCTTTCTATAGGTAGGGCGATATAAAACGAACGATTGGCAACTTCGGCAGCAACCAAAACCATTTGTAGTTGATGGTGTTCCGAAGACGTAACACATAATTCTTACCGTCAGCTTCCTATTCCGCCAAAACGCGATCTCTGCGAGTTAAGTGAAATCCTTCTCCCAGTCATCAACTCATTTCCTCTTACTCTTATTGACGCGCAATTCCTTGGTTAGATTTCGCCAGCTACTGTACATACAGATCATGTGAGGCGTTGCAGGCTACGTTTGAAAAAATGAAGATCAGGTCTTCAGAAGTCATTTGAAGCTCGGGGAGGAGTCGTTCAGGACTGCACCTGGAAATTTCAGCTCTGGAGTCATTCAGAAATCCATGTTAAGTATACGGCTATGTACTTTGAAGACTTGGAAATTCGGGAAAGTTTTCTTCCGAAACCGTTCTGAGATTCCGTTCTGGAGGCATTCAGAATTCCATGCTAAGTCTATGGTTATTTCTTCTAAAGCCATTTGGAAATCTGAGAAAGTTTTCTTCCGATACCGTTCTGAGATTCCGTTCTGGAAGCATTCAGAATTCCATGCTAAGTCTATGGCTATTTCTTCTGAAGCCATTCGGAAATCCGAGAAGATTTTCTTCCGAATTCGTTTAGGGCTCGCGAAAAATTCCATTCTTGTTTGATAACAACAACAGCAATAATAATAATAATAATAATAATAATAATAATAATAATAATAATAATAATAATAATAATAATAATAATAATAATAATAATAATAATAAACTACGTGATTTGATTTATGGATTTGAGTTGAAAAGTTTTGAAGATGCTAAACGCTCAACTTTGCAGTTTGAAGGAAACTTTTGAGATACACGAACGAAGGGCGAGGGGTAATTAAGGTTTAAAGCAAACCGAATTGAAATAGTTGGTTTCAGCTAAATTATTTCAGGTTTGAGATTTAGAACAATTTATTTCTGGTACGAATCGATATATATATATATATATATATATATATATATATATATATATATATACATATATATATATATATATATTTATTTACAGTATATATATATATATATATATATATATATATATATATACTGTATATATATAGTTTATATATGTGTATATACATGCATGTATATAAGCTTTTGCAGTGTATGAATATTCTGTATATATGTATGTTTATACGATGTATATATACATACATACATACATATATATATATATATATATATATATATATATATATATATATACTCATATATATACATACATATACATATATATATAATATATACATACATATATATGTATATAATATATATATATATATATATATATATATATATATATATATACTATATTTATATATTATATAAATACAGTATATTTGCATTTACTGTACACACACACATATATATATACATACATATACATATATATATATATATATATATATATATATATATATATATATATATATATATATATACATATACATATACATACATCCATACATACATACATACATATATACTGTTTGTACATACATACATCCCTAAATACAGCAGCCTTCGTATTCTCCCAACTGTTTATACATGCAAAAGCAAATGTAAAATGCATATCACCAAGTTATGGCTTAACCTTGATATTTCATCGAGATTCCAGGTGTGGACAAGATATCTGTCCGCAAGCCACTGTACATTTTGTTCTTCAAAACGGAATAACATCTTGAAATCACGATCAAGTGTGGGTAAACGGGGCATGTATTGTTTAACATGCCTCACATCCACAAAATCTGCCATCGTGCTGAGAATCGGACAGAACAACCTTTCTCTTCGAACTGCAGTCTGCTACTGACCAGACTCAGCTTTTTCGAAGCATATGCTCTTTATATGAAGTAAAGGGTCTTCTTTATGTATAACCATTTACTTTTATGTGATTATAAGGATATGCTTTTGCTCTAAAAGTAGAAGCTTTTGCTTGAAATGTTTATGAATACAAGTAGAAGGATTTCCTTCATATTTTGCAAGTATAAGCATATCCTTTTCTTTACGAATGCCGCCCATTGACTTGTTTTTTATTGGGAGGGGGTAGGGTGCTTCATAAATCAAACGATGCTGACCAATAAATTTCGTGATGAATTATATAAAGTGGCGTGAGACAAGGAGTCCATTGAAATATGACTAAACATCTGTGCTATAGTTGAGAAAATGGTTTCCTTCAATTATGGGAACATCATGTTGGCTATTCACACCCTGAGCTTCGCCAGGGCCAGGGCCTGACATGATCAAGTAGGGAAAACTGACGCGTGTAGATTCCTTTAGTTGGTAATGCGCGCGATCACTGACAGATAAGAGGTGAGGAGGTGGGATAAGGATAAGGTTAAGGATAATCAGCCACTTTTATTGTAGGATTTTGGGATGAAGGGGTAAGGAATAAAGGATAATCAGTCACTTTTATTGTAGGATTTTGCGATGAAGGGGTAAGGGATAAAGGATAATCAGTCACTTTTATTGTAGGATTTTGGGATGAAAGGGTAAGGGCTAAAGGATAATCAGTCACTTTTATTGTAGGATTTTGGGATGAAGGGGTAAGGGATAAAGGATAATCAGTCACTTTTATTGTAGGATTTTGGGATGAAGGGATAAGGGATAAAGGATAATCAGTCACTTTTATTGTAGGATTTTGGGATGAAGGGATAAGGGATAAAGGATAATCAGTCACTTTTATTGTAGGATTTTGGGATGAAAGGGTAAGGGATAAAGGATAATCAGTCACTTTTATTGTAGGATTTTGGGATGAAGGGGTAAGGGATAAAGGATAATCAGTCACTTTTATCGTAGGATTTTGGGATGCAGGTGTAAGGGATAAAGGATAATCAGACACTTTTATTGTAGGATTTTGGGATGAAGGGGTAAGGGATAAAGGATAATCAGCCACTTTTATTGTAGGATTGTGGGATGAAGGGGTAAGGGATAAAGGATAATCAGTCCCTTTTATTGTAGGATTTTGGGATGAAGGGGTAAGGGATAAAGGATAATCAGCCACTTTTATTAATGTAAAAGTCATTGTTTTTATTATATGAAGAGGCACCAAGCCTCTGGTTGAGGAAGGGTAAAGGTGTGTTTTTATTATATGAAGAGGCATCAAGCCTCTGGTTGAGGAAGGGTAAAGGTGGGGGAAGGATGATGCTAGGAGGATTTCCTCCAAGGGATGAAGGAAGGAGTATCCTAGAAGGGGACAGACCCCTCTGTTTAGCCTCTCTTATTGTCAGGTTCAGAATTGCCACCCATTGCTTCCGTTGCTGCTTTTATCGTAGTGTCTTCTTGATCTTCGGTTACCTCTTTGGAACCACGTTGGTAATGTCGTCAGTGCACATAATCTGGGGCAAATTCATAAGGCTGACTTACCATTTAATGCCATAGGAGTTCTGGAACCTAAAGCTTCATATTCCTTTTTTTTTTTTTGCGATGCCATCTCTCTCTCTCTCTCTCTCTCTCTCTCTCTCTCTCTCTCTCTCTCTCTCTCTCTCTCTCTCTCTCTCTCTCTCTCTCTCATATATATATATATGTATGTGTAATATATATATATATATATATATATAAATATAAGTGTGTGTGTAATATATATACATGTATATATATACATGTATATATATATATATATATATATATATATATATATATATATATATATATATATATATATATATATATATATATACAGTATATGTGTGTGTGTGCGCGTGTGTAACTTTACTTTATCCGTCTATGCTGTACTTTAGTTCGAAACTAGTGTTTGCCTCTCCAGTTTCAGTTCAGGTATCTGGTTTTAATCTTTCCCATTTCAATTAATTCCGTTTTATCCAGTCTCATTGCTTGTGAAGGATTATCTGTAAACATGAAATATGATTGGAAATAATCCCAAATTAGTAGAAGGTCCTTATAACAGAACTGACACTGTAGTAAGGCCATGCTTCTGGCATGTTCGTTTGGGAAACTTGACCTTTTTATGATAGATGATGGTTTGGCAAGCATTGCCTTTCGAGAGAATAGCTCAACTTATTGAAAATAAATTTTAATGGTTTGTTTTTAAAATGTTAATCTGATGGAGAGGTCCAAATGGGCTGTCATTATTTTTATTTATGAAGGGGGCCAGTGGTAAAGGAAGCCTGGCCAGGGACTGGACGATGAGAAATCGAAACGTTGAGTTTACTACTACTACTACTACTACTACTACTACTACTATTATTATCATCATTATTATTATTATTATTATTATTATTAGCTTAATGTGTGGATACTCATTGTCTTAATATATAGAGATATTAGAATAACAGATAAATCTTAATCTTATACAATATGGATCAATAGGTAAAAAATAAAAACAAATCTTTCTGTGACAGATCAGTTGATTCAATATTTCGTTTAATCGCTTCAATATTTCGTTCAATTGCGTCAACATTTCCTTCAATCGCTTCAATATTTCGTTCAATTGCGTCAACATTTCCTTCAATCGCTTCAATATTTCGTCCAATTGCGTCAACATTTCGTTAAATCGCTTCAATATTTCGTTCAATCGTGTCAACATTTCGTTCAACCGCGTCAATATTTCGTTCAATCGCGTCAACATTTCGTTCAATCGCGTCAACATTTCGTTCAATCATCTCAACATTTCCTTCAATTGCGTCAACATTTCCTTCAATCGCTTCTATATTTCGTTCAATCGCGTCAACATTTCGTTCAATCGCTTCAATATTTCGTTCAATCGCGTCAACATTTTGTTCAATCGCGTCAATATTTCGTTCAATCGCGTCAACATTTCCTTCAATCACTTCAATATTTCTTTCAATCGCTCTATATTTCGTTCAATTGCTTCAATATATCTTTCAATCGCTTCAATATTTCGTTCAATCGCTTCAATATTTCTTTCAATTGCTTCAGTATTTCGTTCAATCGCTTCAATATTTCTTTCAATTGCTTCAGTATTTCGTTCAATCGCTTCAGTATTTCGTTCATTCGCTTCAATATTTTGTTCAATCGCTTCAATATTTCTTTCAATCGCCTCAATATTTCGTTCAATTGCGTCAACATTTCCTTCAATCGCTTCAATATTTCGTTCAGTTGCGTCAACATTTCCTTCAATCACTTTAATATTTCGTTCAATTGCGTCAACATTTCCTTCAATCACTTCAATATTTCTTTCAATTGCTCTATATTTCGTTCAATCGCTTCAATATTTCTTTCAATCGCTTCAATATTTCGTTCAATCGCTTCAATATTTCTTTCAATTGCTTCAGTATTTCCTTCAATCTCTTCAGTATTTCGTTCATTCGCTTCAATATTTTGTTCAATCGCTTCATTATTTCTTTCAATCGCCTCCATATTTCGTTCAATCGCTTCAATATTTCTTTCAATCGCTTCAATATTTCCTTCAATTGCTTCAATATTTCCTTCAATCGCTTCAATATTTCGTTCAATTGCGTCAACATTTCCTTCAATCGCTTCAATATTTCTTTCAATCGCTTCAATATTTCCTTCAATCGCTTCAATATTTCCTTCAATCGCTTCAATATTTCTTTCAATCACTTCAATATTTCGTTCAATTGCGTCAACATTTCCTTCAATTGCTTCAACATTTCCCTCAATCACTTCAATATTTTGTTTAATCGCTTCAATGTTTCGTTCAATTGCGTCAACATTTCCCTCAATCGCTTCTATATTTCTTTCAATCGCTTCAATATTTCGTTCAATTGCGTCAACATTTCCTTCAATCGCTTCAATATTTCTTTCAATCACTTCAATATTTCGTTCAATTGCGTCAACATTTCCTTCAATCGCTTCAATATTTTGTTCAATTGCGTCAACATTTCCTTCAATTGCTTCAATATTTGGTTCAATTGAGTCAACATTTCCTTCAATCGCTTCAATATTTCATTTAATCGCTTCAATATTTCGTTTAATCGCTTCAATGTTTTGTTCAATTGCGTCAACATTTCCTTCAATTGCTTCAATATTTCGTTTAATCGCTTCAATATTACGTTTAATCGCTTCAATATTTTGTTTAATCGCTTCAATATTTTGTTCAATTAAGTCAACATTTCCTTCAATCGCTTCAATATTTCGTTTAATCGCTTCAATATTTCGTTCAATTGCATCAACATTTCCTTCAATCGCTTCAATATTTCCTTCAATCACTTCAATATTTTGTTCAATTGCGTCAACATTTCCTCCAATCGCATCAATATTTCGTTCAATTGCATCAACATTTCCTTCAATCGCTTCTATTTTTTTTCAATCGCTTCAGTATTTCGTTCAATTGCATCAACATTTCCTTCAATCGCTTAAATATTTTCTTCAATCGTTTCAATATTTTGTACAATTGCATCAACATTTCCTTCAATCGCTTCAATATTTTTTTCAATCGCTTCAATATTTCGTTCAATTGTGTCAACATTTCCTTCAATCGCTTCAATATTTCTTTCAATCACTTCAATATTTCGTTCAATTGCGTCGACATTTCCTTCAATCGCTTCAATATTTCGTTCAATTGCATCAACATTTCCTTCAATCGCTTTAATATTTTTTTCAATCGCTTCTATATTTCCTTCAATCGCTTAAATATTTCGTTCAATCGCTTCAATATTTCGTTCAATCTCTTCAGTATTTCGTTCATTCGCTTCAATATCTTGTTCAATCGCTTCAATATTTCTTTTAATCGCTTCAATATTTCGTTCAATCACATCAACATTTCGTTCAATTTTGTTAATATTTCCTTCAATCGCTTTAATATTTCTTTCAATCGCTTCAATATTTCTTTTAATCGCTTCAATATTTTTTTCAATCCCTTCAATATTCCTTTCAATTGCTTCAGTATTTCGTTCAGTCGCTTCAGTATTTCGTTCATTCGCTTCAATATTTTGTTTAATCGCTTCAATATTTCTTTCAATCGCCTCAATATTTTGTTCAATCGCTTCAATATTTCCTTCAATTGCTTCAATATTTCTTTCAATCACCTCAATATTTCGTTCAATCGCCTCAATATTTCTGTCAATCGCCTCAATATTTCGTTCAATCGCCTCAATATTTCTGTCAATTGCATCAATATTTCTTTCAATCGCCTCAATATTTCTTTCAATCGCCTCAATATTTCGTTCAATCGCGTCAATATTTCTTTCAATTGCTTCAATATTTCTCTGCCAAAATAAATTGGTTGACCTAGATCTCGTCAATAAGGAACACCCACGTAGAAAGGCCAAGGCAGCGTCATTGTAAACAAGTGAATAAACACACACACATACAGTACACACATACATATAAACACATGCACGCACGGCCGCCACACCTAGTTTGTTTAATTCCACAGTTGATCTTCTTGAGACGAGCCCCAATACCTTGAGACGTTAATTCCTGAAGACTCAACAGGAGCTTCTGAAGGGTTATAGTCGATAACGGAAGGCGACGGGATGTGGCCAAAGTTACGTAGTCGCTTGTTGCCTTCAGAGAGAGAGAGAGAGAGAGAGAGAGAGAGAGAGAGAGAGAGAGAGAGAGAGAGAGAGAGAGAGAATGTTCGTTCTCATTTGCATGAGTAGTTGTTGATTTCCCTTCTTCCAAGGATATTTCACGTTCATTATCATTGTGTGTTGTACTCTGCTAGCTGTGTTTTTAGATTATTTCAGAAGCAGGTCTTCTGAAAGTTATTTAATTTTAAAAAGGACGTCTTTGATTTTATGGCATTTAAATGAATTTCCTTTTAATCTTTATCTATAACAAATGCTATCGGAGTCAATGACCTTTGATATCGAGATAACAGAAAATTCAAAATCAATTAATCAATCAATTATTAATATTGCTACAGTAATATTCAGATGTAGTTTTTTTTTTTTTTTTTACACCAGATACCCCATTCGTTTAGATTTTCATCAAGATTTTAGTTTTCATTATTTTTATCATCATATTTTGGGCATACAAAAATACAGTAATGTTTCTGTATAAAATATATTAAGAGGGTAAAAATACAATGGGCTTTTTAAAACTTTTGATTATATTTTTCAATGTCGGACTGAAAACCTGAATTGTTCTCGAAAACCCGTAATGTTTTTACTTTATAGATTTTTTTACCGAACTATTACTGTAGATTT
>NC_090757.1:38506470-38536470 GCF_036898095.1 Palaemon carinicauda | reverse complement strand
TTCTTCTTCTTCTTTTCTTCTTCTTCTTCTTCTTCTTCTTCTTCTTCTTCTTCTTCTTCTTTTCTTCTTCTTCTTCTTCTTCTTCTTCTTTTCTTCTTCTTCTTTTCTTCTTCTTCTTCTTCTTCTTTTCTTCTTCTTCTTCTTCTTCTTCTTCTTCTTCTTCTTCTTCTTCTTTTCTTCTTCTTCTTCTTCTTCTTTTCTTCTTCTTCTTCTTCTTCTTCTTCTTCTTCTTCTTCTTCTTCTTTTCTTCTTCTTCTTCTTGCGATGGTGATACAACTTCCTATATGATTCTATCACTGCATTTGTCTTAGTATAACTACATATTAACTCACAGCTCTTATTACACCAATAATCTATAAGACGAGGTCGTTGGCGATCAAATAAGATGAAAGAAAGGTGGTTGGATAAGAAGATACTTATCTGTTGTACTTATTTAAACATTACAATGATTATTATTATTACTTCTGCTGTATTAATATTATTATCATCATTATTATTTTTCCTATTGTTATATCCATATTAGTTATTTCCGGGTGTATTATTTTTCCATTAATTCATGATATTACGTTTCTTATATTTTTTTATTTAAATGGTTTAGATTTTGTACTTTGCATGTTTGAGGTAATATTCATAAAGATGTACATGCCTGTGTATATGGAATGTTAAGATAGTATACTGGCAATCTCTATCATATATAAACAAACGTCATGCAATTTAAAAAGTTGTAGACATCAGGCTTTAGCTAATTAATATTTAGAATTATCAACGCCCTCATGCTGTTACCATACCTGCAAAAATTTCCCTAGAATTTCCCTAGGTTTGTGATCTAGCTCACCTAACCTAGCCTAAGATTTCCTCAGGTTTGTGACCTAGCTCCTTGGGGTGTGATTTTCATGTATGCATCATTAACTAGGTAATAGGTTGGCCAGGGCACTAGCCACCCGTTGAGACACTACTGCTAGAGAGTTATGGGTCTCTTGACTGGCCAGACAGTACTACTTTGGATCCTTCTCTCTGCTTACGGTTCATTTTTCCCTTGCTTACACACACACACACACACACACACGGAATAGTCTGGCCTATTCTTTACACATTCTCCGTCCTCATACACCTAACAACACAGATTACCAAACACCAAACAATGCTTCTTCACTTAAGGGGTTCAGTGGCCACTTTCCTCTTGGTAAGGGTAGAAGAGACTCTTTAGCTATGGTCACCAGCTCTTCTTGTAGAAGGGCACTCCAAAATCAAACCATTGTTCTCTATTCTTGGATAGTGTCATAGCCTCTGTAAATAGGTCTTCCACTGCTTTTGGTTAGAGTTCTTTTACCTGAGGGTACACTTGAGCATAGTATTCCCTCTTATTTCTCTTCCTCTTGTTTTTTAAAGTTTTTATAGTTAATTTAGGAGATGATTATTTTAATGTTGTTACTCTTAAAATATTTTATTTTCCCTTTTTTCCTTGCCTCACTGGGCTATTTTCGCTGTTGGACCCCCTGGGCTTATAGCATCCTGCTTTTCCAACTAGGGTTGTAGCCTAGCAAGTAATAATAATAATAATAATAATAATAATAATAATAATAATAATAATAACTGTCGCCACGTTATCCAATTAATCCAACGATTTATGTTTCTCACTGCCTTTAGTATAATATGTATGGTAGTAATAAGCATTGAACTTAATTCTGTCACCTTTCGCTTGGGTTGTTTTTATTGAATCGATTCTTTTTCACAGAAACGTTTTTACGTCTTGGTGTCCTTATTGGTTAGTGCCGTATTATTCTGCATAAATGAAAGCAAATTTTTCCCCTCAACGAGCATTTTATTTGTGTAAGTTATCTAAATGTGTTATGTTCTTTTTTAATTATTAATGATAATGATATATTCTTCAGAACCCTTTCTATGTCATGATACAGTCCGCCATTATTTACAAGTTAATTAAAGTCAAATGTATGGTGTTTTCACCCCGTAATTTGTTCTGTAGTTATTAATACCTCACAAGAAAATTCTTTGCAGAACCTGATCCATTTTTCAGTACTGTACTTGTATTAAAACACCAATGAAATACACTTAATATTTTTCATTTAAAACAGAATCAAGTCAAAATTTTTCTTCCCCAGACATAAGGCTGTTACAAATATCTCTGTGGTTTCCTTCAAATGTCTCTCGGGAGGATTAACAGAAGCATTAGACAACGGATGTTTCAAATTAAATACTGATAAGAAAAAATCCCAGGTTACGAGTTTGCTAATACAAACTCTACCTGAGAGTCATTCGGTGCCTCTGAGGGGGATTGGGGATTCATTTTTGCCCTTCGAAGGAGTAAATACATCAAATATTGACGTGTTACCTGATGAATTCTGGTTCGAAAACATGACGACCAAGGATTCTATAGTTACTCTAGAAAAGGGAAATCGGCCTTTCAAGAAAATACTCTTCTGGAATGATGTGAGTTGATTTAATTTGGTTTTATAAGAAAAATTTGTATACAGTACTTTAAACCAACTGAGCACCGCGTGGTTTATTATAGCACCTTTTTGTCTAGTGTGCTGATTCACTTTCATAGTGGTATCCCATTCAGTTAATTTCTGTATCATATATTAGTCACATAAATATGTTTTTATTTATTTGCTTAATTTGTTTTTGAAATAGAATAATCTGAGTTAATACCCTAGTTTGACATATTTTCACTGATATTCTTAGTCTTTTAAATAGTCTTCTTTATAGACTGTATCTGTCGCAATTGATTGCGATCCTTCCATGTGGCGGTGCTGGTTTAGTATGTGGCCTACCCTTTTTATTCTGGTTTAGTATATGGCCTACCATTTTTTTATTCTGCTTTAGTATGTGGCCTACCATTTTTTATTCTGGTTTAGTATGTGGCCTACCATTTTTTTATTCTGCTTTAGTATGTGGCCTACCATTTTTTATTCTGGTTTAGTATGTGGCCTACCATTTTTTTTATTCTGCTTTAGTATGTGGCCTACCATTTTTTATTCTGGTTTAGTATGTGGCCTACCATTTTTTTATTCTGCTTTAGTATGTGGCCTACCCTTTTTATTCTGGTTTAGTATGTGGCCTACCATTTTTTATTCTGGTTTAGTATGTGGCCTACCATTTTTTTATTCTGCTTTAGTATGTGGCCTACCCTTTTTATTCTGGTTTAGTATGTGGCCTACCATTTTTTATTCTGGTTTAGTATGTGGCCTACCATTTTTTTATTCTGCTTTAGTATGTGGCCTACCATTTTTTATTCTGGTTTAGTATGTGGCCTACCATTTTTTTATTCTGCTTTAGTATGTGGCCTACCATTTTTTATTCTGGTTTAGTATGTGGCCTACCTGCTTGTTATGTTAGGTTAGGTTAGGTAAATACTAAAACTGATAGAATTTCGTAGGCCATATTCGAAAGGTAGGCCACATACTAAACCGGCACCCATATGTCTCCAGAGAATTTATGTTCAAATTTTTATCTCCCAAAAATAGGCTTTTGGCAACAAGTCCTTTTACATCGGCTTTGGCCAAGAACCTTTCGTAAAGGCCAAGTGTCGCATCAGCAACTGCTTCACAACAGGAAACCGTAGTTTATTTGCCCCAGAGGAGCTTGATGCCCTGATCTGGCACGTTAGGTCAGAGGACAAGTCCTTCCCTCCCAAGAGGTAGGAGGCATTGAGTTGGCTTCATACATTTTCAGTCATTTATGAGAAATTCTTTTCTGTCTGTCATTTATTGCTAGTTATTATCATTAATGTCTACAACAACAAATTTTGCTTTATATTCATTTCTGTTCTTATATAAAATAATTTTCATTTATAAAGCCTTTCAAGTCATTTTAGTTATTTTAAGTCTTGTATTGATCAGCAGTACAAAACAATCACTATAGATTTGTTTAGTGTTGTGTTGTTTGTTATTTATTATCACCATTATACTGAACCCTCTCCCGTTACATAGTCATTTTCTGTCATTTATATCGGCAACAATGACCTTAGATGTCAGGATGCCAGAAAACTTTAAATCAATCAGTCAATAAAATCAGTCATTTATAATTACATGTAGAATAACGCCTTAGTGATTGTCGCTATATTTAGTCGTATATGAAAAAAAAACTGATTCAGAGTTATTTTTGTTGCCTCATAATCAGTCAACTCAACATTGATTGAAAAGAACTGGATAGTTTTGTCATTTTCAGTCTCTTATTATCAGTCAGTAGTATATGAAAAGCACAATTGTGATCCTTTCCATATGTATGAATTACATCTTTTAAAATTTATTTGAATTTTATCTCAAAAGAATATAGTTCTCTTTAATACTACAATATTGCTTATAAATCACCATAATGATTAATAAACTTGTTTAAATTTATACAATATAATAGTAATTTATTTATTTCACATATTTGCTTTAAATTGAATCTTCTTATCCTTCATAAGACAGTGATAAAAGCTTATTTTATGATAAATGTTTCGCTTCACGAACAGATCACCTCATACTAAATACGTATTTTGGACTATGGAATCACCTCTACATGTGTTCACTGATCTGTCAGTATTCCAAAACATCTTCAATTGGACCTTCACTTACAGGCTAGACTCGGATTTTCCTAACCCGTAAGTTAAAGATATTGTCTGAAGTTGAACAAACGTCAAACTGGTTTTAAACAAATTTATTCAATCACTTTTATAGTTATTATTTTCAGGCCTCAAGTTTGCCTATACCATTGTGTAATGTATGTTTTATTCTCATTCAAAGTGTCAGCTCAGTTATAAATGCATTCCTTCTACTTGTATTCCAATATGAGGACGTATCTAGTTTCTTTCACTAACAATAACATCATATATGTGGCACTAAGTGCTTCCCAAAAATCGAGGCTTATATTACTAATTGGATTCTATGGATTATCAGCAGTATCTTGTAGTAATTCCACTATTGAAAAATTACAGTTTTCCTCACCTTTAGATTATCTTCAAATGTGATTTATTTTTACATTTTCTCAGATGACTTTGGATGACTAACAAATGTGTTTTGAAATTATTACAGTATTGGCAATTTAAGACAAATCACTTTATATATATATATATATATATATATATATGTGTGTATATATATATATATATATATATATATATATATATATATATAAATATTATTTATTCAAACATACATACACATACCAAGGCACTTCCCCCAATTTTGGGGGGTCGCCGACATTAAACAAATGAAACAGAAAAGGGGACTGCTCCCTCCTCTCTACGTTCCTCCCAGCCTGACAAGGGACTCAAGCGAGTTCGGCTGGTACTGCTAGGGGTGCCACAGCCCACCCTCCCACATTATCCACCTCAGATGAAGCTTCATAATGCTGAATCCCCTACTGCTGCTGCCTCTGCGGTCTTCCAAGGCACCGGAGGAAGCAGCAGAGCTTACCGGGACTGCGTCATAATCACTCACCATTCATTCCTATTTCTAGCACGCTCTCTTGCCTCTCTCACATCTATCCTCCTATCACCCAGAACTTTCTTCACTCCATCCATCCACCCAAACCTTGGCCTTCCTCTTGTACTTTTCCCATCAACTCTTGCATTCACGACCTTCTTTAGCAGACAGCCCTTTTCCATTCTTTCAACATGGCCAAACCACCTCAACACATTCAAATCCATTCTAGCTGCTAACTCAGCTGC
Organism: Palaemon carinicauda; assembly: GCF_036898095.1. Classification (NCBI taxonomy): domain Eukaryota; kingdom Metazoa; phylum Arthropoda; class Malacostraca; order Decapoda; family Palaemonidae; genus Palaemon; species Palaemon carinicauda. Next base: position 38,530,796 of record NC_090757.1, on the reverse strand, counting down.
TAAATATATATATATATATATATATATATATATATATATATATATATATATATAATATATATATATATATATATATATATATATATATATATATATATATGTACTGTATATACATTTAAAGGTCAGATGCCTGATGCACCCTCTCCAGTGCCTTCTATCAAAGGCAATCTCTTCCACCAAACCTCTTCTCTCCATACCATCCTTCACCTTGTCTCGCCATCTAATTCTGTCTCCCTCTCGATCTTACCCCACTCACAGGTTTCTCCCAAACCCTTCTCACTCCCTTCCCACCATTCATCCTCAATAAATTCCCGTACCATCTCAGTCGTGGCACTCTTATCACCTCTATAATCTTTACTATGCCCGCCCTTCTTCTTAATCGTTTTCCAATCTTTCAAGCAGTCATATTCTCATAATTCACCTCGGCATTCTCATCTCTGTTCTCAAGCTTTGCTTTCTCTTTTTATCTTAAAGATCACGATTCTGACCCAAATTTTAACAATGGTCTTATTACGGTGCTATAGATCTTGACATTTAGCTTTATATATATATATATATATATATATATATATATATATATATATATATATATATATATATATATATATATGTATGTATATATATATATATATATATATATATATATATATATGTATGTATATATATATATATATGTATATATATATATATATATATATATATATATATATGTATGTATATATATATATATATGTATATATATATATATATATATATATATATATATATGTATATATATATATATATATATATATATATATATATATATATATATATATGTATATATATATATATGTATATATATATATATATATATATATATATATATATATGTATATATATATGTATATATATATATATATATATATATATATGTATATATATATGTATATATATATATATATATATATATATATATATATATATATATATATATATATGTATGTATATATATATGTATGTATATATATATATATGTATATATATATATATATATATATATATATATATATATATATATATATACATACATATATATATATATATATATATATGGTTGCCAAGTGTTTTTAAGTTAGTTTTGGTTGTGGGAAGATTCCAATTATGATAATCTTTAAAAGAAAAAAGAACTAAAAAACACTAGATAGCATCGATACATTTTCAACGTGAAGGAGGCTAAGAATGCTTCGTATGGGAGAGAATTTGAGAGTGATTGGTTGGAAGTTGTTATTATAAAAGCAAATTATGTATTATAAAATGTTGATGGTAGAGTAACTGGTTTAGTGTGAAAGGTAGTCTGTGATAAGGGTAGGGTAATTCTTCATGACTTTGATATTGTATTGGGTTAAGTTGTGTGAAAATTCAAAGAAATGTGGTGCAAAATTCTGGGATAAAACTATTTTGGAATGGAATGTTGAATTATGGATGTTTTCAGATTATGTTCGACCTTAAACATTCAAGCGGAACCTACAGTCGAAGATTTTGTGAAAATTTGCAAATAATCCTTCAAGGAATGTTGCTTACGTAAAGAAATTTTCAACTTTTGGAAAGGGAGAAAACTCACACAAAATCATGTATCCACATCTACATACATACATTATAAGCCCTTTTTCATTTAGAGATGTTGGCTAAAACAGTATCTTGACCTTTGTTCTTATTGATTTATACGGGAACCACCATAGATACCCAGTTCAAATTACTTATGGTCATTAATTACATCATCTTTTTAGACCCTTATCATGACTCAGTGGATTGCTTTGGGAGTGCATTTTCATTGCATATGAAGCACAAAGATTTTAGTACTGTACTGTGGTTTGTTTGTCAATCGGCTTACGTACTGTTGACTGTCATTATCTCGTACTCTGGATTAACAGGGGTCCTCTACATAATGATTGCTTGTCACTTGCAGGTATGATGTAGTTTACCGCAGTCGAGTACCTAAGCCTGTGAATATTAGTAAAAATTATGCATTGGGGAAGAAAAGGTTAGCTGCCTGGTTTGTCTCCAACTGCATTACTAGTTCAGGCAGAGAAACGTGAGTATTGAAATAGAGATATTAACAAATTTATCGTTTGACATTTTCAGATATTCTGGAAAAAGTAGACGCATTTAGCCCTTCATGATTTCTTTTTTTATCTCATCCCCTTAGCACTCTCCTCTCCTTACTATATTCTGATCTCATGTTAGCACATGTCACTCAATATTTTTTATTTTTTAAATGATTCATATATACTTTTAGAAGATATATTTCCACAAAACTTATTTTTGCGGAAAAACTGGAATATGGTAGATGCAGTACAGTATTGTTAATGGGCTTCCCAACATGGATAATGGCAGATATTAGCACAGATCATTGGGAATGGTTTTGAATAGTGTATGTGTAGTTTTTTCTGGACTCTCAAGGTGCTAGTCCTTGGGACTGGCAGGTAGAGAGTGGTAGGCTTGTTTATTCCTATGCAAGATACGAACTTTTGTCGTCTTGGAATATTGTTTCTCTACTTAAAGGACTTAGGTTTTATAGCTAGGTAAAATACATATTAATTTATTATTAATATTATTATTATTATTATTATTATTATTATTATTATTATTATTATATTTATTATTATATTTATTATTATTATTATTATTATTACTACATGCTAAGCTATAATGCTAGTTGGATAAGCAAAATGCTATAAGCCCAAGGGTTCCAATAGCTCAGTGAGGAAAGGAAACGAGGAAATAAATAAACGAAAAAAGAAGTAATAAACAATCCAAATAAAACATTATAAGAACAGTAACAACATTAAATGAGATCTTTCATATGTAAACTAGAAACTTCAAAGAAAAAAAAAGAAAAAACAAGAGGAAGAGAAATATGATGGAATAGTGTGCCCGAGTGTACCCTCAAGCAAGAGAACTCTACCCCAAGACAGTGGAAGACCATGGTACAGAGGCTATGGCACTACCCAAGAATAGAGAATAGTGGTGTGATTTTGGAGTGTCCTAGGAGAGCTGCTGACCATAGCTAAAGAGACTCTTCTATCCTTACCAAGAGGAAAGTAGCCACTGAACAATTATAATGCAGCAGTTAACCCCTTGAGCAAAGATAAATTGTTTGGTAAACTCAGTGTTGTCAGGTTTATGAAGACAGAGGAGAATGTGAAAAGAATAGGCCACATTATTCGGTGTATGTGTAGTGAAAGACAAAATGAGCAGTAACCAGAGAGAGGGATCCAATGTAGTATTATCTGGCCAGTCAAAGGACCCAAGCGGTAGTATCCGATATATTTGTTATATAAAGAGAGTCAGTCATGATGAATTAAATCCAAAAACGGGAAAAACACCAAGAGCACAAAAAAAAAAAAACGACCAAGCGAGCAAGTCCAAAACAGAAGGATGTCCTAGAGGGCGCTCGTGTTAGGTGTCGGTGGCATGGTCCAAGTGTGGTTTCTAGGGCCTCTGTTACGGCCCTTCCCTTTGATGAAGGAATTATCTAAATGGAAGACAGCCTGTGAATAGTGGTTTTCACACGCCCCTGCTTTATAAACGACACCCACAAGGTGCTCGCGCGAGGGTAGTAACCTCTGCTTTCCATGCTTTTATCTTTCTCTGGTATATTTGGAAGATTTATATCAGAAAAGTGTAAAGAAGGACCCTTTTTACCGGGCATCACAGGTCTCTCCCCAGAAATAGATTTTTCCTTCGTCAAAATCCCTTTTTAGATAGCTAAACTGGGAGAGAACAATAGAACAATATTAAAAAAAAAAGACTGAAGTAGTGCAACCCAGGCTGGATAGTTGGTGCAAAGAGCCTTTGTTGCTCTTAGCGTATGGTGTGAAAGGCTCTCCTTGTGTAGTACCTCTGGACTTAAAGTACTGTACAGTGAAGTCAGACTTCAGGTTGAATGATTTAAGTGAAACTTGGTTATGTATAGTATTTACTTTTAATTTTCCATACCTGTAAAGGCTGTAAAAGGCTTGGTAATACAGTGTAGGTACTGTTCAAGGAAAATTCATATTTTTGGTATGAAACAGGGACTCTGGGATTGCTAATGCCTCCTTTTTGGAAGACTCAGCAATCTTGATAAGCAAGGCAGGATTCTTCAAGGTAATGTTTAGTGAAAATCGGTTTGGTACACCATTGAGCTGTCATCAAGATCCTTTCCAAAGAAAGATTTTTGTAACAAGTTTTTTAATATCTTTTGGCAAAACATCTAAATAGGTTTTCCGAAGGTAATCATCTATTCCCTAGCTTGAGAGTGGTTTTGTAAAAGCCTTGGAGCATGTGATACCCATCTTACAATCTCCAATGCTATACAGAAATCCCTTGATTGTGGTCAGGAAGATCGTATGAATGGCCTTGATTTTAGTGCGGCCTTTGACTGTGTTAATCATGAGGCCCTAGTTTTCAAACTCAAACTGTTGGGAGTGGTTGGGTCTTTTCTAAGCATCATTATTGAACTTTTAAGTAATAGATCGCAAAGAGTTTTTGTTGATGGGTGCCATAGTGAGTGTAGGAATGTAATATCTAGTGTTCCTCAGTGTGGTGTTCTTGGTCCATTACTTTTCATACTATATACGCATGGCATGTGGTTTAGCCAAGAAAACTAATTGAACTAAAGGTTCGTATTATATGTTGCAATAATGTAAAGCATTCAAGCATTTTCCCAAAGATATTCAAGTTTATTCATTAGAAAAACAGGTTACTGTACTTTACCTATTAATGGATAAATTTTGAAAATTTGGTTGCCATATGGATATAGTTTTTTAAAGTTTTCATAAGCAGTGTACTGAAAGACAATTTTGTGTAAATTTGTACTTGTAATAAACAACATTGTTATTGCGATTCAATGCTTTAGTACATTTTAAAAATTTGATGAGCTCATATATTTTTAAATCCTCAGTAATGTAAGTTAATCAGTTAATCACATAGGGGGTTCAGGTTGTAAAATAATTAAGGTAAATCTTGAGCTATGTGATTGTGTTTATAATAGTACAGATGCTCCCCTACTTACGAACATTCGAGTTACGAACAACGGTACATACGAACACAAATTGAAGGAAGTCCAAAGTCCAAACATGTTCGTAAACATCCGTAGATTTCATTTCAAGTTAAATTCTCTCTCTCTCTCTCTCTCTCTCTCTCTCTCTCTCTCTCTCTCTCTCTCTCTCTCTCTCTCTCTCCGTATTTTTATTTTTAATGCAGTTAAATCTTCATATTTCTTTGAAAATTATTAAAAAAAAATTTATATCCTTATTCGATGTTTCAATTAAGGGAATAGTAACGGATCGGAAGAAAACCACTTGATTTGCCTCTCGCCTTCCGTCAGAAGAAATATAACGTCATCAGACTTTTGGCATTTTTTTTTATTTCTTAACATATTAGAAATATCTTCAAGATGAATATTACATCAGCGCCAATATGTTACAGAAAATCAGTTTCCCTACAGTTCTTATTATTAGGTATCATGCGAAATCGTTGTAGCTCTTTCTGTGTGTGTGTGTGTGCTCGCTCTGTCAATCGCATATGGGTAGTTAATTCTAAAGCTTCATACAGTATTCAATTTTTCGTTCAATATTAAGCCTTCATATTTCATTAGACATTATTGTGTTTAATTATGGTTTATTAAAGCACGTTCATATTTCTTTTTAATTTCTTGAGCATTTCAATAATCAACAATTACTTTTGATTTACTTTTGGTTGGGAGATCAGCTGATCTCAAAATGACGCTGCAGTTTTACGATTATGCGCACATATATTACGAATAGCACTGATTTATATAATTTTCTTGATATTCGAAATCTCTTCATAGTGAATATTACAACAGCGCTAATATATTATAGGGTATCACATTTTCCATACAGTTCGTTGATAGACCTTATTATTAGTTATAAACGGAATACGCAACCCCCCCCCTCTCTCTCTCTCTCTCTCTCTCTCTCTCTCTCTCTCTCTCTCTCTCTCTCTCTCTCTCTCTCTGTCTCCGTATTTTGATTTTTAATGCAGTTAAGTCTTCATATTTCTTTGAAAAATATTAAAAAATTCTTTATATCCTTATTCGATGTTTCGATTATGGGAATAGTAACGGATCGGAAGAAAATCACTTGCTTTGCCTCTCGCCTTCCGCCAGAAGAAATATAACATCAGACTTTTTTTTTCTTAACTTTACGGTAAGTTGTACTAATCTCATAACTAATGATACAGACCACTAAAACACTTAATATCGTTACTCGGTGTTTCGATTATGAGAATTCTGTAATAAGATTATTCGGCAACATAATGAAAGGAAATCATTCGGTTTTTCAGCGCTCTTTCGCCAAATACATGACGTCACAAGATACGTGACGTATACTCTACAAAGAATGATTCCGTCGGTCAAAATTAACCTTCTGCATTTTATTTAACAATACCAAAACAACCATGAAGCAGTTAAATGCACAGTACTGTTACATACAGTAAATACAGTACGGTACAAGTCAGCTGATTTGATAAGCGTGAAAAGGTAAACGTTACAGTACAGTACATAATGCAAATGGCCGCTTGTTTACGTAAGTTTCTAGCAAAAAAATTGGGTAATGGAACAATAAAATATCTTTCAGTACATTTATTTAAAAAGGAATTAATGTACAGTACTGTACTAAATGTACAGTACACTATATTTACTACGATTTTACTTAAAGTCAGCTGATTCAGAAATGCAGTGCATATGTATGGCCGATTGTTTGTGCAAGTTTCCATTATGTAGTGTGCAGTACAGGATAATAAAACAACATACTGTACTGAACTTTACAGTATTATACAGACTACTGTAATATGATAAAGTAAAATATTTGTAATAACCTATTTTATATGAAATGGGGCTATTTGTTGACTTCTACTGCTGAAAATCGTAGACATCTGAGTTAGGTTCTGCTTACTCCAGACCAAAATTTAGCACTAACGACTTACGAACAGACTCTCGGTCCCTATTGTGTTCGTAAGTTGGGGACTGTCTGTATATTTTAATTTATACTAAAAGATTTTTTTTTCCATTTTTGTAGGTTAGTGAGAACACTTATGAGATGGATTAAGATTGATGTGTATGGCAAATGCGGCACATATAAATGCCCAAGGATCGACGGCAAGAGTAATTGCTATGAACTTCTGGAGCGGAACTACAAATTCTACATGTCATTTGAGAATTCCCTCTGCAGGGATTATGCAACTGAGAAAGTATTCAACATTCTTCGGTAATTAACTTTTTTTATACCTTTGTATACCTGTTCTGTATCATGAAAACCTAGCCTATCAATAGGTCTATTTCTGCAGTTTTACAGTTGAGGCAGTACATTATTAATTCAGGATTTACATAAATACATACATACATACAGACATACATACATACATACATACATACATATTAGAAAGAAAATTTAAAGTGGCAATTGACAGCAAGAACTTCAATATTTTGGATTTTCTAACAACCAAGCTTTTGGAAAACCATGATTCTCATCATCAGGGCTCATCATCATCATCATCTCCTCTTACACCTATTGATACAAAGGGCCTCGGTTAGATTTCATCAGTCGTCTCTATCTTGAGGTTTTAATTTTATACTTCTCTATTCATCGTCTCCTACTTCGCACTTCATAGTCCTTGGCCTTGTAGGTCTGGGTCTTCCAACTCTTCTAGTGACTTGTGAAGCCCAGGTGAACGTTTGGCGAACTGACCTCTCTCGGGGAGTGCAAAGAGCATGCCCAAACCATCTCCATCTACCTCTCATCATGATCTCATCCACATATGGTACTCGAGTAATCTCTCTTATAGTTTCATTTCTAATAGAGTCCTGCCATTCAACTCCCAATATCCTTCTGAGGGATTTGTTCTCAAATCTACTAAATCTATTGGAGATTGTTTCATTGTCATACCATGACTCATGTTTATAGGGGTAACACCGATCTCACTAAACTGATTTATAGTTTGATTTTTATTTGTAATTTCAGGCAATTTGATTTCCAAATTTGACTTGATCTGGCCATTGTCTGATTTGCTTTTTTCAATCTTTCACAAAACTTCATCAGGGCTATTTTCCCTTTTGGGGCCCCTGGGCTTATAGCATCCTGCTTTTCCCACTAGGGTTGTAACTTAGCAATTAATAATAATAATAATAATAATAATAATAATGATAATAATAATAATAATAATAATAATAATAACAAAATATGAATATTAACATAAATTGGTAGACACTCATCTGGTGAATAGTAAGATTCATATCATGTTAGAAGTATCTCAACTATGACATTGAAATAAAATGAATCATAGTATCACTAAGGGAAAAAATACAGATATGGTTATGAAAATAAATACACATAAGAATAATCTAATATAGAATGAAAGAATTCACATTACGCATAGTACATTCTTTCAATGGCAGTAACCATGGCATCAGTACGCTATACTTTTGGCTTTCAGTCTTCTTGTTGACTTAGTCTTGATAAGTAGATACTGCATTAGCTCCCTCCACATTTCAAAGCATTTATAAGTGTTAACTAGCTCATACCGTACAGTATAAAGGATATCTTCATATAGTATAATTTTTGTGTATAAAGGGTGAAGTAAAATATAGATAATGAAAGATACTTATTGGCTTTCAGTCTTCTTGTTGAGCTAGTCTTGATAAGTAGATACTGCATTAGCTCCCTCCGCATTTCAAAGCATTTATAAGTGTTAACTAGCTCATACCGTACAGTATAAAGGATATCTTCATATAGCATAATTTTTGTGTATAAAGGGTAAAGTAAAATATAGATAATGAAAGATACTTTTTGGGAATTCTCACTTTTACAAACCTCACCAAGATACAGTACTAAAGAAGTGGTCAGAAATTGTTTAAAGAAAGTTTTTCTAATAGCTTTTCAGTATTTCCAGTCTGCCTAATTATAATGTTTGTATGAGGTTGTGATTTGTTTGTATAATCTATTTAATTGAAGTTTGTAAGAATAAAGCTTATGGGAAAGCTAGGTACAAGCCAGGAACTTTTAACTTTTTGGCGTGATGTATTTTTTTAGATTTTTATTATTATTTAAAAAAGAATAAGTGTTGTTAGGAAACAAAGCAAAGTTGTCAAATAAAGATGAGATTTTGTGGATTACAGATGGCAACTGCTTTATATTCTACAAAACATGATGCATCGTCTATCTACTAATATTTGAAAAGAGCTATCAATGCAGTAAACAGATGGTTGAATGCGCATGGATTTAGATTTTCCTCACCAAAAATAGTTGCCTTCTTTCAAGATGTGAAATCAATCAAATACTTTACCCCCTCTAAATGAAAATATCCTCTCCTATACAAAAGAAGTAAAAAAAAGGGCATTCTTTTTATGAAAAGCTGATATTGTGAAGCCACAGACCAGCCAAAGCTGAAGGTAAAGAAAATAACTTTATATACTAAAAGTTGTATTGGGGTTTCATGTAGCATGCTGATAAGAATATATCTTGAGTAATATTATAACACAACATGTAGATCTAATCTTGCCAAGTGTATTCTTCTGCTTTAAAATTAAAACTAAAGGAATTGGATGTGGTTCATGTTATGGGGCTGAGGACATGGACAGGAGCTTTGATAAAATCACCTGTTGAGAGCTTTAATGTAGATTCTCATGAATTGCCATTGCAAACCTTAAGTCAATGATTAATGTTGACTCGTCACATTTATAAGGTGCAAGCATTTATTTTTAAAAAAGATACCATGCTGGAATTTAAGGAAAGTTGATACAGAATACCGAGTTTGGCTTTGTGCTAAACACAATAGATTTTTCTTTATTTTATGAATCCTTATCATAAAATGTTCTGTTTCTACTAACTCCACAGTTCAGGTCAACATGTTTCATAGACTGGTTTAGCACTGCTCCATATGTTAAGATTAATTGATGTTAATTGTGATTTTATAAAACTTATATACCCAATATTTTATTACTGTACTGTACAGTACACTACTCTTTTGTGCTATACATACTTGTTACTTCCTACATTGATCTCACCATGATGCTCATTAAGACTGTGTATAAAAGCATTTTTTAAAGGTGTTGAGAATATTATGATCTTTTAATATTAGTTGATAACAAAACATTTGTAGCACCACTAACAAATCCAGAATTTTTTGGTACTGTATACTTGCTATATATAGATGAATTTAGAACAAAAATAATTCACATTGGATGGTGGGTGAGAAAATATTCAGATATATAGTTTGCGATACAATGAATTTTTTTTTTTTTTTTTTATGTTGGGTTGCTAATTTGCTGTTAGATAAGACGACAACTTTCAAAGTTTTGTTTAAAACTTGGCGAAGTATATGAAGAGCTACATTCCTCTTCTAAAGATTATTTGCTATTATTGAGGAAACTTAACCCTTTTACCCCCAGGCTATTTGGAACTTTCCAACCCTTAACCCCCAGGGGTTATCTTTTTTTCAAGCACATTTTGCAGTATATTTTTTTTAAATTGCTCTAACTGCCTTAATTTTTTGTCAAAGAGAGGTCAGGTTGGTCTCATTCTCTTGGAAAATGCCTGAAGTTTCTCAAAAAATTATCAAAAATATGCAAAAAAAAATATAAATAGCATTTTTTTTGCAAGGACGTACCGGTACGTCCATGGGGGTAAAGCGATGAGTTTTGTGAAACGTACCAGTATGTCCTTTGGGGGTAAAAGGGTTAATAAGAACATGTATTTATAGCCTTTTCTTGATATAAGGTTAACAATGTTTAGTTTTAGAAGTTATACTTTTAATATGACGACTCAACTCGCTTGAAAATTATTACCTGTTAAAATATGTACAGTCATGAAGGTAGACATTAGCATCAGTTAATTTTATGAATGAATAGTACAATATATTAGTATAGCTTTATTGTTTTCACAGATATGATGTTGTGCCTGTAGTCTATGGTCTTGCAAATTATTCAACTCAGTTACCACCTGGCTCTTACATTGATGCACTGGACTTCCCAACTGCCAAAAGTTTGGCAGCCTATCTTCATTACTTAGATAAGAATGACACTGCTTACAGTGAATATTTCAGGTAAGTTTAGTTATTGTTTGACATGTAGTTTTTTTATTATTATTATTATTATTATTATTATTTTGTTATTTATTTTAATTTTTTATTTTATTATTTTTTATTTCTTATTTATTATTTATTAATTTATTAATTATTATTACATACATACATATACCAAGGCACTTCCCCCAATTTTGGGGGGTAGCCGACATCAACAAAGAAACAAAAACAAAAAGGGGACCTCTACTCTCTACGTTCCTCCCAGCCTAACAAGGGACTCAACCGAGTTCAGCTGGTACTGCTAGGATGTCACAGCCCACCCTCCCACATTATCCACCACAGATGTAGCTTCATAATGCTGAATCCCCTACTGCTGCTACCTCCGCGGTCATCTAAGGCATCGAAGGCAGCAGCAGGGCCTACCGGAACTGCGTCACAATCGCTCGCCATTCATTCCTATTTCTAGCACGCTCTCTTGCCTCGCTCATATCTATCCTCCTATCACCCAGAGCTTCCTTCACTCCATCCATCAACCCAAACCTTGGCCTTCCTCTTGTACTTCTCCCATCAACTCTTGCATTCATCACCTTCTTTAGCAGACAGCCATTTTCCATTCTCTCAGCATGGCCAAACCACCTCAACACATTCATATCCACTCTAGCTGCTAACTCTTTTCTTACACCCGTTCTCACCCTCACCACTTCGTTCCTAACCCTATCTACTCGAGATACACCAGCCATACTCCTTAGACACTTCATCTCAAACACATTCAATTTCTGTCTCCATCACTTTCATTCCCCACAACTCCGATCCATACATCACAGTTGGTACAATCACTTTCTCATATAGAACTCTCTTTACATTCATGCCCAACCCTCTATTCTTTACTACTCCCTTAACTGCCCCCAACACTTTGCAACCTTCATTCACTCTCTGACGTACATCTGCTTCCACTCCACCATTTTCTGCAACAACAGACCCCAAGTACTTAAACTGATCCACCTCCTCAAGTAACTCTCCATTCAACATGACATTCAACCTTGCACCACCTTCCCTTCTCGTAAATCTCATAACCTTACTCTTACCCACATTAACTCTCAACTTCCTTCTCTCACACACTCTTCCAAATTCTGTCACTAATCGTCCAAGCTTCTCTTCTGTGTCTGCAACCAGTACAGTATCATCCGCAAACAAAAACTGATTTACCTCCCATTCATGGTCATTCTCGTCTACCAGTTTTAATCCTCATCCAAGCACTCGAGCATTCACCTCTCTCACCACTCCATCAACATACAAGTTAAACAACCACGGCGACATCACACATCCCTGTCTCAGCCCCACTCTCACCGGAAACCAATTACTCACTTCATTTCCTATTCTAACACATGCTTTACTACCTTTGTATAAACTTTTCACTGCTTGCAATAACCTTCCACCAACTCCATATAACCTCATCAGATTCCACATTGCTTCCCTATCAACTCTATCATACGCTTTCTCCAGATCCATAAACACAACATACACCTCCTTACCTTTTGCTAAATATTTCTCGCATATCTGCCTAACTGTAAAAATCTGATTCATACAACCCCTACCTCTTCTAAAACCACCCTGTATTTCTAAGATTGCATTCTCTGTTTTATCCTTGATCCTATTAATCATTACTCTACCATACACTTTTCCAACTATGCTTAACAAACTAATACCTCTTGAATTACAACACTCATGCACATCTCCCTTACCCTTATAATAGTGATACAATACATGCACAAACACAATCTACTGGTACCATTGACAACACAAAACACATATTAAACAATCTCACCAACCATTCAAGTACAGTCACACCCCCCTCCTTCAACATCTCAGTTCTCACACCATCCATACCAGATGCTTTTCCTACTCTCGTTTCATCTAGTGCTCTCCTCACTTCCTCTATTGTAATCTCTCTCTCATTCTCATCTCCCATCACTGGCACCTCAACACCTGCAACAGCAATTATATCTGCCTCCCTATTATCCTCAACATTCAGTAAACTTTCAATTTTATTATTAATTATTATTAATTATTATCAAATATTAAGCTAGTAATGAAACTATAAGAGAGATTGTTTGAGTGCCATATGTCGATGAGATCATGATGAGGGGTAAATGGAGATGGTTTTGGGCATGCTCTTCGCACTCCTCAAGAAAGATTAGTTCACCAAACGTTCAGCTGGGCTCCGCAAGGCACTAGAAGAGTTGGAAGACCCAGGCGTACATGGCTGAGGACTATGAAGTGCAAAGTAGGAGATGATGAATGGAAAAGTTTAGAATTAAAAGCTCAAGATGTAGATGACTGGCAAAATCTAACTGAGGCCTTTTGTGTCAATAGGCGTAGGAGGAGATGAGGATGATTATTAAGCTACAACCCTAGTTGAAAAAGCAGGATACTAAAAGCCCATGGACTCCAACAATAATAGCCTGATGAGGAAAGGAAATAAAGAAATTAATAAACTACCAGAGAAGTAATGAACAATTAATGTTTTTTTTAGAACAGGAACAATATTAAGATATATCTATGATATATAAAATGTGATGGAAGACTTACGTCTGCCTGTTCAACATATAAAAATTAGCCGGAAGTTGGAACTTTTGAACTTTACCAATTCAACTGCCTGATTAGAAAGATCATTCCACAATGTGGTCATAGTTGGAATTAAACTTCTAGAATACTGTGTACTATTGAGCCTTAAAATGGAGAAGGCCTGACTATTACAATTAACAGCATACCTAGTTTTATGAGCAGGATGGTACAGTCTGTGGGTAAAAGGAATATTAATAGTCTGAAATGAACAGTAAAAGGCATATAAGTAACAGAAATGAAAAGGATGTAGAAAAGATGGAAATATGGGGGAAACCTTTTAGCGTTTGGCATTTCTGAAAGAAGAATTATTACAGATAGAATATAGTTTAAAGTACTGAATAAAATGGAACAAGGTAAGTAAGAAAAGGGTATATGGATATCTTTGGATAATTAAAGGTATAAGGAATAAATTAGACTGAAATGAACAGTATAAATACATCATACATACATATACCAAAGGCACTTCCCCCAATTTTGGGGGGTAGCCGACATCAACAAATGAAACAAAACAAAAAAGGGGACCTCTACTCTCTACGTTCCTCCAGCCTAACCAGGGACTCAACCAAGTTCTGCTGGTACTGCTAGGGTGCCACAGCCCAACCTCCCACATTATCCACCACAGATGAAGCTTCATAATGCTGAATCCTCTACTGCTGCTACCTCCACGGTCATCTAAGGCACCGGAGGAAGCAGCAGGGCCTACCGGAACTGCGTCACAATCGCTCACCATTCATTCCTATTTCTAGCACACTCTCTTGCCTCTCTCACATCTATCCTCCTATCACAGAAATGAAAAGATAATGGAGAGACACTAGAAAAGAGGGAAGAATTGGAGAAAAATTTAAGCCAATTGGACCCATGTTCCTTTTACTGTCCTTGTAACATGACTTTACAACAGCTTACTCCACTGAATGGTGATGTAATGGCATATCTGAAATTGTTCATGCTTACTCCCGTGAATCTCCAGTGTACTGTACTGTATATTTTTTAGAATAATGGTACTGTATCTATAGTACAAGACCATATAGTTGACTCAGCAGTTGGGGAAGCATACTTACGTATTACTTTAAGGGACTGAAAATTTAGAATCGTTGAGATCCTTGAACAAAACATTTTTATTATTTTAAGAAGGATTTCCAAGTGGTGACTAAAATGGATACCTGTGTTCATCCTTTTATCAAACTCTGCAGCCAATAAAGTTATGGAAGTTATTATATGGTAATTAAGATTGTGATAAAGGACTCTTTATTACCCTAATGATGATTTGGTAAGATGTGAACTCGCAGGTAAACTACAAGATGTATATTTTTTTTTAGAAGTTTTCAGAATATTGAAGGCAATATAACTCTTAACTTAATCCTTTGACTTTAATGAGACTATTATCTCTTAACTGTTTTAATTCCTCTCTCATATAGAAAGATACAAGAAAAACCTACAAATTTCATGCCAGTTTATAAATTATAACATAGGAAACCCACAACATAAGTGGTACCTCTACATACGAATTTAATTCGTTCCACAACCGACATCGGATGTAGAAAATGTTCGGATGTAGAAACAAATTTTCCCATAAGAATACATGGTAATTCATTTAATTCGTTCCTCAGCCTAAAAACCCATAATAAATCCTTAATAAATGGCTACACATAATTACACATAACAATAACATAACTGCATAATATGAAAGAAGCATGTAAAAAAGATAATTATAAAGAAATAATAAATAAAAAATATGTTTTATTGCCACTTTACCTTAGAGACAGGCCAACGCAGGTGTAGGATTTGCTACGCCAGGAGGAGACGGACGATCGGCGAGAAGGTAGACATGGTGTTAACATGTTCTTTAAATAAATAAATACTCTCTCTCTCTCTTGTTCTTCTTCACTGTTAGTGTTAGAGATGTCTATTAATTTTTTCTGAGAGAGAGAGAGAGAGAGAGAGAGAGAGAGAGAGAGAGAGAGAGAGAGAGAGAGAGAGAGAGAGAGAGATTAAACAAAAATGAGAGATTAAACAAAAATGTGTTGTGTACATATGATTTTTAACAGCGTTAACGAGTTGGAAGACAGTTAAATGTAAGTAAAAAAAACAATATCAGCAAATCTGAATTCCTTTATTAACTAAAACAAATATTGATACAAACACACTCGTGTGCGTATGCGCAAACACACACACACGCACGAGGAGACGCCATCGGCGAGGAGGTAGAGATGGTGACTGCAATAACATACCGTAACTTACACTACGGAAATTTTAATCTAACTTAGCTTATTTATTTTTTTTTTTATTTTTATATTTCATATTTTTTACATTTTTTTTCTTATGATTTTTTATTTTCATCACTTTCAGTGACGAGTTACGGTATGTTATCGCAGTCACCATCTCTACCTCCTCCCCGACCGTCTCTCTTACTGCGTAGCAATTCTTGCACCTGTGTGTGTGTGTTTGTGCATACGCACACGAGTGTGTTTGTATCAATATTTGTTTTAGTTAATAAAGGAATTCAGATTAGCTGTTATTACTTTCTTAGTTACATTTAATTGTTTTTCAACTTGTTGACGCTGTTAAAAATCATTTGTTCTCTAAACACATTTTTGTTTAATCTCTCTCTCTCTCTCTCTCTCTCTCTCTCTCTCTCTCTCTCTCTCTCTCTCGGAAAAAAAATAATAGACGTATCTAACACTATAACAGCAAAGAAGAACGAGAGAGAGAGAGAGAGAGAGAGAGAGAGAGAGAGAGAGAGAGAGAGAGAGAGAGAGATTTTATTTAAAGAACATGTTAATGCTATGTTTAGAGAGAAACAGAAAAAGAGAAAAGTCTTATTTAAAAGAGCTTGTTAATGCTATCTTGGTTTTCTTTGCTTCACTTTTTTCTTTCTTTCTGTTCATCATGCTGGCCCTTCTCACAAATGATCATTGCCAACAATTTCTTTGTCCTTTATCCCTATCAACAAAAGGCGTTCTATCTCTTCCAGGGTATTGCTACGATGTCTTGTAATAATGGTGATCCCCTTCGATGGTTATTTGCTTTAATGGCTGCCTTCAGCTTGATGATCCTCGAGATCATAGGCCTATTCCGGCCATATTGTTTAGCCATACAGTATCACTCACATGCACACTGCTCTCATGTTTTTCTATAATTTCTTGCTTCAATTCTAATGAAAGAATTGCCTTCTTCCTGTACTGAAACTTAGCTTCTTAGGCACCATGATTATAGGTAAAATCAAAAAGGAAATGTGAGAAAAGGAAGAAATTAAGCACTGTTAATAACAGACCAAACAGAGGACAACCACACGATACACACAAGAACAGAGAACTGAGCACTCAACGCTCAATGGCGTAATGTTTACTTCGTATGTTGGAGCAACACTTCGGATGTCGAGGCAGAAATTTGGTCGAATTTTACTTCGTATGTTGGAAAATTCGTATGTTGGGACATTCGTATGTAGAGGTACCACTGTACAAGAATATAAAAGGGAAGATACAGCTAAATTGGATGAGTCCTAATTTGAAAAATAGTATAAGATAAATATACCTTTTTCAGTGTATATTATTGGCATTTGTGTTTAGAACATAAAATCAAGAAAAAAAGCAAAGACTTTAATGAAGGGTATATAATATCACAAGCGCTAGATAATACCTTTGAATTTATGTTGACTGACAAGAGAAGAGATTCTAGATTTTAGGTGTGAGGACTTGATGCGGATGGATAAAGGCTTTGTGAAGTTACAAAGGGTAGTACAACAAAGACGAATATTTGTCTTACAAAAATTACATTGAGATTCTGCTGAAATGATGTCACAGGCAAATAGAACACACTATAGATTTTTAATTTAAGAAATAAGAAATTGAAAGTACTGTACAGTAATTTGTGTCATGAATGGAACAAGAAAGTATAAAATATACAACAGAGCAGTACCTTGGAATCAAGACAAGAAATTTAAGAGACTTGAAAGAAATCCTGGAGGGATTTATATCTTTTGTTTATTACATTTTCAGTTGGAAACCTTACCACCAGTTTCCATCAACATGGGACATGTATGCAAAGCCATGGTGTGACCTGTGTGCACAACTCCATGATGATCATTCCTCAAAAGTCTATGACATAGACAAGTGGTTCATCACAGATTCAAAATGTATGGATAATCAGACGCCAGAGATATCAAGATTCGTTACTGGTCTTCCCTATATTGATGTCACTGACCCTAAAAACATAGATCTCTCCTCAGTGGTGAGATGAACTATGTGTAAGTAGATTTTTGCAACAACATAAAACATATTTGTTATCAAAGGAAAAACTTTAATTTGACTACTATATTTCATAAAAGAAATTGTTTTAGAATAAAACTGTGATATTTGATTCTCTGTATGTGTTCTCAATAAATACTGTATGATATAGGTTTTTGTAATTTTTCTTGACTTCCTTTGCAATGCATATCCTATGGTAAGTAAAACTTTTTCAGTAATTCAGTTCTTGTCCAAAATTAAATAGTTACAATTTTGATAAAGATTAGATTCCTTGGTGAGATTTAATGTACCCTGACAGAAACTGTATTAATTTACCACTTATTTTGTGTGAATTTTCCCCATTAAAATGGAATGAAAAAGGTAGGTATTTTTATTTTCGTTTGTATCTGTGAACATGTACAATAAGAAAATTGATATTAAGCCTGTTATTCTTATATATGCAAACACTGTCAACATGATTTATAGGCATATTCCTCCTTAGGTTCAATGACGATTATGAACCTAATTATAAGAACAAACAGGTTTATCATTTGACCTTGGATGATTATACTCAACTAACACTTGTCACTCAGGAAATCTATATTTCAGCTGAAAATATAATCATACTTTGGAAAAAATTCTTGAACAACCAGGGAATGTAAATGTAAATTTTATTGTACACTTAACATTTCCATCTCTGCTCAAACCAGATGAGTCTATACCTAGTCTTTAAATGCAAAGGCAACTCATTTGATCACTTTGTTTGAAAGCAGAGCATTGAGAAACTCTTATTGTCATTCCTGCTTTCCAAAAGCTACTATGAGATTCAGGGCCTCTGTAATACGGTTTTTTCGCAATAATTTTTTATCTATGAATTTCATAAATATAACGCTTATTCAGAATGCACATTATATCTACACATAAATTTTGACTATATTTTGCATTACGTAGGTTGAATAAATTTGGTACTTATAATGTAAAAGTGACGTTTTTTGAAGACGGGCCAACTTACTCAGAGAAAAGGTTTCGAACGCACTCGTTACGTAACTTATGACGGCATTTCTTCCCTCTTTTTCGATCGATGATTGGCTATACGTAACGAAGGCTATATCTCTGGCAACAATGACACTAAAGTTTAAATAAAAGCAAAGCAGTACACCTTTATGAACTCTGAAACCTCTCCACTGATAATTGTCATAATGAACAAACCAACAAAATATGTTAATAAATACAAAAGCACTTCGATTACTAGTCTAACTCCCAAAATAAGTTTCCTAAGAAATTACCATCCATCCATCCATATACCAAAGGCACTTCCCCCAACTTTGGGGGGTAGCCGACAACAACAAGAAACAAAACAAAAAAGGGGACCTCTACTCTCTACGTTCCTCCAGCCTAACCAGGGACTCAGCCGAGTTCAGCTGGTACTGCTAGGGTGCCACAGCCCAACCTCCCACATTTCCACCACAGATGAAGCTTCATACTGCTGAGTCCCCTACTGCTGCTACCTCCGCGGTCATCTAAGGCACCGGAGGAAGCAGCAGGGCCTACCGGAACTGCGTCACAATCGCTCGCCATTCATTCCTATTTCTCGCACGCTCTTTTGCCTCTCTCACATCTATCCTCCTATCACCCAGAGCTTTCTTCACACCATCCATCCACCCAAACCTTGGCCTTCCTCTTGTACTTCTCCCATCAACTCTTGCATTCATCACCTTCTTTAGCAGACAGCCATTTTCCATTCTCTCAACATGGCCAAACCACCTCAACACATTCATATCCACTCTAGCCGCTAACTCATTTCTTACACCCGTTCTCACCCTCACCACTTCGTTCCTAACCCTATCTACTCGAGATACACCAGCCATACTCCTCAGACACTTCATCTCAAACACATTCAATTTCTGTCTCTCCATCACTTTCATTCCCCACAACTCCGATCCATACATCACAGTTGGTACAATCACTTTCTCATATAGAACTCTCTTTACATTCATGCCCAACCCTCTATTTTTTACTACTCCCTTAACTGCCCCCAACACTTTGCAACCTTCATTCACTCTCTGACGTACATCTGCTTCCACTCCTCCATTTGCTGCAACAACAGACCCCAAGTACTTAAACTGATCTACCTCCTCAAGTAACTCTCCATTCAACATGACATTCAACCTTGCACCACCTTCCCTTCTCGTACATCTCATAACCTTACTCTTACTTTACACTCTACTTTATAGGTCACAATCAGATTGACAAGGTGTAGGGAATAGTTGGTCATTTTCAAAAACGTAGTAGACAAGCTTGATTTGATAACTGCCTTATTCAATGTCAAGCAATTTTTATTTATTATCTATCTACCTACCTATTTACTGTAAAAAAAAAAAAAAAAGCCAATAATTATCGTCAGAATGATGACTTCATGAGGCTCCACCCACTTTGGCCTCGTTATAATTCAGGATAACACTGAAGGCTATAATGGGCATTGTTGGATTATAAAATTGAAATTCTGGCTATAAAAACTCATTTCTCGAGTAGTTGTAAGAAGTGCTAAATGATCCTCAAGGATCTCAGCAGTTGGCCTAAAGGTTTAATTCATGTATACTACTGTTGCGGCACTACTGCTACAGTAGTATTACTACGCTAGCACAGATACCCCACCCACATTTATGTATCGTTCCGCCATTCATAAAGTCTTTGTCATGTTTTTTCACTGTGCAATAAGCCATGGCCTCCTCAGAAATTAAGTTTAACATTAGATGATAGGTTATTTCATGAAGCTGACAAATTATGGCAACTGGGTATGTTATTGCCCATGTTGAAGCTAAAGATAAAGTATGGTATCATTCCTTCATTGCATTATCATCTTTACTACTATTTGTTTGGCTACATGTAGTAAATACATGTAGTAATTATTTTAAAGGATAAATGAATTATGTTCACTTTACTTCTATAAATTCCCATTAGATGAACAAATAAAACTCCTAAAACTATTCATGATTTATTTACAAAATGCAGTCATGCCCAAAACATAGCCAACACGGTCGCACGACCTATGAAGAAGAAAAAAAATTATATCGGATGATCCGTTGGTCTGATGGAGATTTTAGCACAAAAATCTTATTTTAACAAAAATAGTTATATAAAGACTGTTTACATACAATCTCTCTTTCTCTCTCTCTTGGTGGCATAGTGAATAGTTAATGGAAATGTTCAAAAGCCTGAATGACATTACAAGTGTTATAATCATGTTACGCTAAATACAAATCAGACCATAAACATTGGATTTAAACTAGAAACTGAATAATTACCTATTCAGGCTATAGTAAATATGGCCACGGGCTTTCTCTTGACTGTATAAAGTTGCAAGTCGTAAGACAAATGCAGTTTTGCAACCACGGGGGCATTCCAAATCCTGTTAGCCATTCTTGACTGTTATGGGTTTCAGAGCCGATGGAAGAAGGTGAATGGGTGTCTGGTGGATGGGCGGGGCAAAATTTTGTCAAAAGGTGTTTACATTGCTTACGTAATGAATGTTTTCGACTCTTGGCTCGATATCACTGGCCATGGCGTCGGCTAGATCATTTTTACTCTATAAAAATTAAAACTATCGGGTTTAGGTTATTGATAATGCTGACCAAATTTGTGTGTGGTTGTAAAATATACATATGTCAACTTTCAGCTACATCTGATGCTTTGATAAGGAGCAAAGTCCAAAAAACCGTGTTACAGAGGCCCTGAATCTCATAGTAGACCGTCTAATTTAGCTTTGTAGTCCTGCAGATTTATTTATCACATTCAACTTTCATACTATGGAAATGTAGACTCAAAGGAATTTTTCTATTTTTATTTGTGAAATAAGCTTTTATTGAAAGGCTAAAGGTTAAAGGTGTCTGGGTCCAGTTCCAGTTCTATCAGAATAGATGCTCACCAGAACATCAGCCGGGCAACCCCAACCCCCCCCCCCCCCCCACTGTGGTGCCCTACCACAGCAGTAGCCTCCCCAGTAAACAGCTTAAACTCACGGCCCCAGGCGAGGATCGATCTGCTGCCATGCGAATGCTAGGCAAACATGTTACCACTGTACTAGCCAGGAGGTTTAGCGCATTTTTTTATTTTCTGGAAGTTAGCTAGAAGAGGCTCATTTTGCATTTGAAAAAAAAAACCGGTTATTAATATTGCGCCCTAGATGTTTTCATTTCTGGAAGTTAGCTTGAAGAGGTTCATTTCGCACTTGAGAGAAATAGTTATTAATGTTGCTTCATTGGGAATATGTCAGTGTGGTTACTCTGTGGCGGGATGTTACAAAAACAACCCCCACACCCTTGAATCACACTAAACAGACAAATGTCTCCTCAATACAATCTTTCCCCTTACGTTATCTTGGACAAAAGGACCAAAATCAAAACAAAACATATTTCTTCAAACTGCAATACAACTTCAACAACCAAAATAATTACACTTACAACTAATCTTTAACTTAATAAATATACCAAAAAAACCGTAACACCATTCAAATAAAAAACCCCTAACAAACTTAAAACTAAACCGCACACCAACTCAAAATGTGTTTATATATATTACGACACCAACACTGTCGCCACACACAAGCCGAACTGTCCCCATACTTAGCCTGACAAAACTTTTCATATTCCCTAAAGAAGTCATATACATCCCTACTGCTATGTTCATTAAAACTTTCACACCTAGGTACCTCTGTCATAAACACTGTCTTACAAACTTCCTCTACTTCATTCTCACTACTATCTTCACTGCCTACTCCCTTCTTGTTGCCTTCTTCATTCGAATACAATGAATCTAATTCTACACTCAAAAGACCTATCTTTAACTATTCCCTTCTTACCCTTTTTCTTACTAACCACCTTCACCCATTCATGATCATCCTCACTCACACCCTGACCTTTCTTCTTTTCTTTCTTCACATTATCTTTACCTTTCTTCTCAGTCCTCCTATCACCCTTCGTTCCAATCTTACTATGTCTAGGCCCTTTACTTTCAATATCACTATCACTACCTTCCCCATTATCACTAACACTATCCTCTTCCACCATCAACCCGTTACCAGAAGCAGAAGCCACTCCTCCGACTGCACCTTCACCCATGACAGTTTTCATCATCCCCATTACTTGCCCTACCATTGCTTCCATTCGTTTCTCATTTTCTCGCATCCTCATCTCAACACCCTCTTCCACTCTCTCTACAGTTCCCTTTAACTCCCTAAGCTCCTTCTGCATCGCCTCATTCTCCCAATGCAACCTCTCATTCTCTACTAGCAACCTATCCTCACGCTCCTTACTCAGCCGCAATTCCTCCTTCAAAACCCTTAATTGCTCCTCCATTTTTCATCAACCTTAATCCTAAGTCCGTCCTTCGTCCAACAGTCCAGCTTCCTATCCCACCTCGGCAGTCCCTGTTCGGGCGCCAAAATAATGTGGTGGGATGTTACAAAAACAACCCCTACACCCTTGAATTACACTAAACAGACAAATGTCTCCTCAATACAATCTTTCCCCTTACGTTATCAGCAGCGGGACTCTTGGACAAAAGGACCAAAATCAAAACAAAACATAACCTTAAAACATATTTCTTCAAACTGCAATACAACTTCAACAACCAAAATAATTACTCTTATAACTAATCTTTAACTTAATAAATATACCAAAAAAACCGTAACACCATTCAAATAAAAAACCCCTAACAAACTTAAAACTAAACCGCACACCAACTCAAAATATGTGTTTATGTATATTACGACACCAACACTGTCGCCACACACAAGCCGAACTGTCTTTTCACGGCAAACTACCACTACAGTTTATGGTAACAGAAGAGTTCTTAATTTGCCATAACGGCCTCAACTCCTTGAGTCACAGGTGTCAGTATCATCATCATCATCATCATCATCGTCATCATCATCATACACAATCTTTATAAACAGGCCAGGTCATCGACAATCGTCAATCCAAAACAGCAGTCTAAATATGATCAGTTCCAGGCCAGGTCATCAACAGTTAATTCAACAAAAAAAAACTCTCAAAGGAGGAATCACGGCCTGCCAAAATAAAAAAAGAAAAACACTTACGAACACTCCTAACTAACTGAACTATCGCACTATAATCAAAGATAAATAATAAATTGTTCCTATCATTCACAAACACGACAAGCAAAGATAAACAAAACTGTACTTACTTTTGAAAACCAATGAACACTTCCACGCTGGTAATAATATTGAAGTACATCCAGCGTTCACACAACTGCCTTAAGCTGTCACATAAAAAAAGCATTCGCTCCGAAACATTCACCACTGTCGTAACCTAACTAAAAAATGTAAACAAACAACCTCAAATATACCGACAGTCTTCCCCACTACAAACAATCATTCGCTAACTACCACTTGTT
>NC_090757.1:38416470-38501470 GCF_036898095.1 Palaemon carinicauda | reverse complement strand
AAAAGAAAATAAAAAAGGCATATGAACCCGATTTAATTAAGGACCTTAGATATACTTCAATCAATAAGTAAATTACGTTTTAGGTTTCAGGCCTTTAGCCATTAAATAACATACATTAGTTCATAAATATATAGATATAAAATTTTTCAATTTGAAACTTTCAGATTTCCTCATATTTTCCCCCAACACTTAAAAAATAAGGTAATCTACGAGAGAGTAAAAGAAGAAGAATTGATTATTAATCTATATCATGCAGTAGTACTATATAATCACATCCAAGGTCATTGATGCCAACATAAAGAGAGGGATATAACATTGATGATTTAATTAATATATTATATATTGTACTACCATCACGACAGTAATGGTCATCTATGCTGAAAGAAATATAGATATGGGAAGTGAGTGACTGATTTATGAACTGGTATTATTATTATTATTATTATTTTTATTATTATTATTATCACTTGCTAAGCTACAGCCCCTAGTTAGAAAAGCAGGATGCTATAAGCCCAGGGACTCCAACAAGGAAAATAGCCCAGTGAGGAAAGGAAACTAGGAAAAATAAAATGTTTTAAGAACAGTAATAACATTAAAATGAATATCTCCTATATAAACTTTAACAAAACAAGAGGAAGAGAAATAAGGTAGAAAAGTTTGCCTTAGTGTACCTTCAAGCAAGAGAACTGTAACCCAAGACAGTGGAAGACCATGGTACAGAGGCTGTGGCAATACCCAAGACTAGAGAACAATGGTTTGGTTTTGGAATGTTTTTCTCCTAGAAGAGCTCCTTACCGTAACTAAAGAGTCTCTTCTACCCTTATCTAGAGGGAAGTGGCCACTGAGCAATGATAGTACAGTAACTCCTTGGGTGAAGAAGAATAGTTTGGTAATCTCAGTGTTGTCAGGTGTCTGAGGACAGAGGAGAATATGTAAAGAATAGGCCAGACTATTGCATGTATGTTTAGGCAAAGGGAAAATGAACCATAACCAGAAAAAAGAATCCAATGTTGTACTGTCGGGCCAGTCAAAGTACCCCTATAACTTTCTAGCAGTAGTATCTCAAAAGGTGGCTGGTGCCTTGGCCAACCTACTTATCAGTGTAAGAAATTTTACTGTTGCAAAGAGAAGAAAGTATAAGTGAATTCTAAATAGTTACCTTCAGTCCAAGCCATACTAAATGAAATTGAATTGAATGCTGGGAATTTTGTTCTAGATTATCTTTGATTTATTGAATTGTAATTTTTTTTATTTTAGTTCTTATATCGGATGATACTGTACTGGTTGCAGACACAGAAGAGAAGCTGACCGACTAGTGACAGAATTTGGAAGGGTGTGTGAGAGAAGGAAGTTGAGAGTTAATGTGGGTAAGAGTAAGGTTATGAGATGTACGAGAAGGGAAGGTGGTGCAAGGTTGAATGTCATGTTGAATGGAGAGTTACTTGAGGAGGTGGATCAGTTTAAGTACTTGGGGTCTGTTGTTGCAGCAAATGGTGGAGTGGAAGCATATGTACGTCAGAGAGTGAATGAAGGTTGCAAAGTGTTGGGGGCAGTTAAGGGAGTAGTAAAAAATAGAGGGTTGGGCATGAATGTAAAGAGTTCTATATGAGAAAGTGATTGTACCAACTGTGATGTATGGATCGGAGTTGTGGGGAATGAAAGTGATGGAGACAGAAATTGAATGTGTTTGAGATGAAGTGTCTAAGGAGTATGGCTGGTGTATCTCGAGTAGTTAGGGTTAGGAATGAAGTGGTGAGGGTGAGAACGGGTGTAAGAAATGAGTTCGCAGCTAGAGTGGATATGAATGTGTTGAGGTGGTTTGGCTATGTTGTGAGAATGGAAAATGGCTGTCTGCTAAAGAAGGTGATGAATGCAAGAGTTGATGGGAGAAGTACAAGAGGAAGGCCAAGGTTTGGGTGGATGGATGGAGTGAAGAAAGCTCTGGGTGATAGGAGAATAGATGTGAGAGAGGCAAGAGAGCATGCTAGAAATAGGAATGAATGGCGAGCGATTGTGACGCAGTTCCGGTAGGCCCTGCTGCTTCCTCTGATGCCTTAGATGACCGCGGAGGTAGAAGCAGTAGGGGATTCAGCATTATGAAGCTTCATCTGTGGTGGATAATGGGGGAGGGTGGGCTGTGGCACCCTAGCAGTACCAGCTGAACTCGGTTGAGTCCCTTGTTAGGCTGGAGGAACGTAGAGAGTAGAGGTCCCCTTTTTTGTTTTGTTTCATTTGTTGATGTTGGCTACCCGCCAAAATTGGGGTAAGTGCCTTGGTATATGTATGTATGTATCTATACAAAACTAATTCACAAGATATAGTACTTCTTACAAATTAATTTCATTAAAGCTTCGTTTCTTTTTTTAACTAAGTTATTGTAGCTGTTTATCAACACGTTTCAATAATATGTATGGATATACAGTAGTTAATTACAAGTTTTATGTTTTTCTCTTCCGTGACAGTTTAGAGTGATCTAACTGAAGAATTTGGGTCAACTTTTTAAAGATGAAAATATATTTGGTGAGTTGACTTAAGTATCATCACTACGGTGGTGTGTGCAATATTTCATATTTATCCAGGGATTTGTAATAATGTGGTTATTTATTGAAAGACACTCTCTCTCTCTCTCTCTCTCTCTCTCTCTCTCTCTCTCTCTCTCTCTCTCTCTCTCTCTCTCTCTCTCTCTCACTGAGTATATATGTTCTACTTCACAGAAACGTTTTATTGCCCTGTTGACCTTGGTAATAATTGGTTTATGTATGAGTGGAAGTCAAAAATCATTCACCCCAGAGAGGTATTCAATGTAAGTTATGATCTTTTTGTGTTAATGATATTATTGGTTACAATGTATATTCATGAAATCACTTTTTTAAGAAACTTCGGTAGCATGGTCCACATTTCATACTTAAAATGTAGAAATAAGGTTATGTCAGCCATTGATACCTGTAATTTCATTTCAAATAGATATTTTTTAATGCATTTGACTACTGAAACTTCTGTGATTGTGTGAAACTTCAAAGTCCATTTGCTGCATGCACAAAAAAAAAATAAATGAAGAGATTATAGAAATTTTATTGAAAGGAAATGTTTGAATTTTCCTTGCAGTAATGATGCTACGGCAAATAACTCAATCATTTCCATTGACTGGGTTTCGGATTCGTTAAGTGGAGCCAAAAATGGATTTGTTCCGTAACTGAAATACAAACCACGCTATTTACATTGGGTTTACCTTTTAGCGTAGCTGAAATGGCGAGCCATTAGAATTTAACGAGGGTGTATTACCCCCGCGCTAGTTAGCGGGGGGGTAGGGGAGTGGTAGCTAGCTACCCCTCCCCCCCTCACACACCGGTGAAGCTCACTTTCACTTTTGGCTCGGACTGGGACAGACGTCTCTGTCTTTGTCCTCGCTTGGCAGCCATTGTTTGTTTTGTCTTTACTTAATCACTTACTTTTCTTTTACTCAATATATATGTAAACATTTTTTCATGTTTGTATATATATTTGAGTATAGAAATCAGTAAGTTTCCTTTTCAGAGTTGTGTGTGTAGTGTACGATATCTCCGTGGAGTCGTCGGCAGTTTAGGCCACCTTGGTGTAATTTTATGGGTTGCGTTCGAGTTTGACTTCGGTCTTTCTCTCTCTCTCTCTCTTGAGGTCGTTCACCCTCTTACTACGTTTACTACGCCTTTTTGTAGCTTCCTTCCCGTGTGGGGGGGTTGCTACGCCGTACGTTTTGTCTCAATTAGTTTATGAATCTAATTGTATTTGTTAATTTTTCAGCTTTGTAGAACGATTCCTTTCGGGGTTTTCGTTCTTTCTTTAGTGTTCATTCATTTTTTAATTACGTAATTACATAGTTTCATAATTATAATTTTTATAATTCTGTTTTGGTTACAGCTCTCCTTCCGTGAGTGTAAGTGGTTGTGAGGGCACGTGCCTGTTGTGTAATTCTTGTTTTCCTTTCCCTCGGGATTCCTCTTCGGAGCCTTCCCGGGGGAATGAATGTGTACTAATGATTTTTGTTTTATTTTTTTACAGTTACTGATTTAGTTCGTTTCTGTAATATGGCAACGGTGTGAGCTGTCTTGTTGAGGCCTGCGGATTCGTCTGTTGCTGCCTCCCCTTTGTATTTTCGTCAGGGGCGTGTCTCCTTCTACTGGAAGTACTCCGTGACGATTGACAGCTCTCCAGTTCATTTTAGAACTCTCAGGAGGCTTGCCTCCTTGGGTGGGTAACTTTCCTTCCGAGGGAAGTTTTTCCTGTCCAGGCTTGAGTTTTTCCCCTTTTGGGGGGTTCTTCTCTTGCCTTTTTTTCGTGCGACTATGCTCTTGGTGCTGAGCGGTCGCACCTGCAGTTTCGCTCACGGGGCTGGGCAACTGCAGGAGCCCCTCTTCGGAGGATTGCTACTTTTAGGTCACTGGCTGACCAGTCTCTTCTACGAAGTGTTTCTCTTTTGTTCGCGAGAGAGTACACTCATAGAGACTCTTCTTCGGAGGATTCTTCTGCTGCTGTTGCTGTTGGCCTCCTTCGCCGTAAGGCTCACCGTCCGCCTCGTCGTAAGGGCCTCTCATCTCCCTATAAGGGTGCTAAGAGGCGCCTTTTTGAATCTCCGTATGCAGCCTACAACTCCTTCTTGATCTTCCGCCCCTGGTGCAGATGGACAGCAGTCTGACCTCGTCTTCCGACGGGCAATGGTCTTCCCGACGTACAACGGTCTTCCCGACGGAGTCTCCCGGCAGACAGACAACGGTCTTCCGACGGACATCAGTCTTCCGACGGACAACGATCCCTTCGGGGCAAAGGGTTGCCTCCCACGGGGGTTCTTCCCTTACGTGTCAGGGTTCCCCTGCGCCCCCGTCTGCTGTGTTCTCTCCTGCTCAGTGTTAGCGCACAGGCGCTCTCCTGCTCCTGCTCAATGTTAGCGCACAGGCACTCTCCTGCTCATCAGCGCTTTCCTGATCGCTAGCGCTCTCCTGTTCGCCAGCGCTCTCCTGTTCGCCAGCGCTCTCCTGTTCGCCAGCGCTCTCCTGTTCGTCAGCGCTCTCATGATGATCATCTCTGATGTTCCTGTTGGTTCCTGTTACGCGCCCACGTTCGCCCTCGCGATCTAGAACTTCGGTTCAGGTCTGGGTCAAGGACTCTTCTTCTACGCGCAGTCTTCCACGCGTTGCCTTCTTCTCGCCAGCGATCACCAGCTCGCCAGTGACCTTAGACGCGTCAACGTTCACCTGCTCGTCAGCGATCTCCTACGCGTCAACGATCGCCATCGATCTGCCACACGTGTCAGTTCCCCTGACCACCATCAGTAGCGATCTAGCGCTCGCCTGCTGTGGACCACGATCTCCGGTAGCTGAGTCTTGCCGTAGATCTTCCTCCTGCTCGCCAGCGCTCACCTTTACTTCTGTCCTTCTGTGCGCCAGCTTTCTTCAATCGCCAGCACACATCTGCGCGCCCTTCTTTGCCACGCACCAATGGGCGCCAACGGTTTTCTGACCGTCTAGGATCGCCTGATTAACAGCTTGCTTCAGCGCTCACCTTCCTGATGCACCTGCGCGCCTTCTGTTAGCGCGATGCACGCTAACCATCACTAGTCTCTCTCACGTTGGCAATCGCCTACGCGCCCGCGCGATTCTTCACCTGCGCGCTAGCGTTTTGTTAACGCACCACAGCTCGCCAACGCGCCATCGCTTGCCGACGCGCCATCGCTTGCCGACGCGCCATCGCTTGCCGACGCGCCATCGCTTGCCGACGCGCCATCGCTTGCCAACGCGCCTTCACTCGCCTACGGGCTATCGCGCCAGAACGCGCCATTGCTCGTCAACGTGCCATCGCTTGCCTACGCGTCTTCGGTCTCCCGACCGCCTGTGCTCACTCGCGCGCCCACGTGCCTGCGCGGTCACACGCCCACATGCCCGCGCGACCGCACGCCCACGTGCCTGCACGCCTACGCTCATGCGCGACTGCACACATGCTCTCCAATGTTCGCCCGCGCGCGAACCGACGGTATTCCATCGCGCGGACGGACGGCGTTCCTTCGCGCGAACCGACGGCGTTCCGTCGCGCGAACCGACGGCGTTCCGTCGCGCGAACCGACGGCGTTCCGTCGCGCGAACCGACGGCGTTCCGTCGCGCGAACCGACGGCGTTCCGTCGCGCGAACCGACGGCGTTCCGTCGCGCGAACCGACGGCGTTCCGTCGCGCGAACCGACGGCGTTCCGTCGCGCGAACCGACGGCGTTCCGTCGCGCGAACCATAGGCGTTCCGTCGCGCGAACCGACGGCGTTCCGTCGCGCGAACTGACGGCGTTTCTTCGCGCGAACGTCGGCTTAATTCTTGCAGTATCCATTGCTCGCCTATGGGTTATCGCTCGCCGACCACCAGCTCTCGCCCTTCCTACCACGCTCACCCTCCTTCTGCGCTCCTTCGCTCACCTTCGTTTGCGTTCCTGCGTGCCCGCGCATGGGCGCTTCCACGTTCGCCCACGCGCAAATCATTGATTTACCATCGCGCGAGCTCCAGGGCAATTGCGACCGCGATTCCCATTGGGGTTTTCGCAGCATGGCCAGCCTGGCGAGTCTTCTGGAGCGTATTTCCAGAACACGGCCTCACCCCGTAAACGCAGAGCATGGCACATGCAAGAATAAGAAGAATCTTCAGGGAGGTCTGAGCAACATTCTTCTTTCCAGAACCTGGGTTGGCCCTTTCCCGTCAATCCCTGGAAGGGTTTTTGGCGGGGGGCTTTCCGTTCGAGATTTCTCCATCGGCCAAGGGGTGACTGTTTACCCCTTCCTCTTCTCCATCTCGTGAAAGGGGCTTACCAGGTCCTTTCCCTCCTCGGTTACGACCCGAGGTTTGGTTCAAGGAAGCTACAGGAAGGTCATGGGTACTTTCCTCCTCTCGGGCTCAAGCACTTTGGCGTTTCGTCGTCAAGTATCGAACTTGCGGGCAAGCTCGATGTTGGACCATCTGGACGCATTGACCGAGGGCTTCCTTTCGGGTGTCTCATCCGTGGATGTCGACAACCTCAGACACCCTTCCATCCTTGAGAAGAGTTTGTTTGTGCCCAAGGACAGATACATAGACAGCGGCTGTGCGGAGGAAGTCGACTTCCGTTTTCACTCCTCCAAGGCGCTTTCTTCCAGACCCTGCAGGGCTCCAGCGCCTCTTTCTTTCAGCCACGTCGGCCTAAGTTATTGGACCGGCTACGACAACTGAGACAAGGTGTCCAATTGCAGTTCCCTCCTGTCAGGAACAGGTAGCACGGGAGGCTCTCCTGGGGGGGGCATAGTCCTAGAGGGAGCGGTAGAGTTCACGAACTCCAGGATTGGCACCCCCCCCTTGCAGGTTTCACGCTGGGAGGATGCCTAAGGTTACTCATCCGGATGACAGCTTCCCGATGCCCATTCCTGCATGATCTCTGTGATCAGCCAAGGATATCGCGCCTGCCGTCTCTTTCAGCGAATTCAGTGTCTCTGAACCTCTATGCCATAGGGTTGGCAAGAGTTTGCCCGTTTGGGCAGAATGATCCATGCCTTAGGAGAAGGTCCTCCATAGGATCATCGACGGCTTCACCCCCGGCTTCTTCAGTCGATCCTTTCTTGTAGGAAGTATCTGAGACGGGAGTTCCGTAGTCGCCCTCTCAGCCCTGATCAAGTGTGTCGAACAAACTTCGTCCAGCGTGGAACAGCAGAATCGATCAGACTGGTAACGAGGCGACAGGACTCCTTAGGCCCTGGATCAGAAGGACGGGTATTGTCAGTTTCCATTTCATCCATCTTCCAGGAAGCTTGTGGAATTCAGCCTATACTGCAGGTATTCTTGCTTAAAATGCAGTGTGGCGATCCTGCCGTGGCATCGCAGGTTTTTTTCCCCAGAGAACTCTCCCTGCTTTCCTCATGGCCGCTCAGGTGCAGGCTTCCGCCTCCTTTGCCTTTTGGAGGTCTGGTCAACTCCGGTAGGTCGGGTTCGACCTTCTTCAGCGCCGGGACAAGCTTCCGGATGCTTACCATGAGTGGGGGTTCATGGTATTTTGCTAGGAGCCTTCTCTTCTTCTGCCTCAACATCTGGAGTATCTAGCCATGATATTCAGTCAACGGCCTTACCACGTTGGAAACCCCGCTTCTCATCCGTCCAGCGAGGTTAAGCAACGTCGGTTCTGGTCGGTACTTGGATGGGTGACCACCTGGGGACGCCAGATTCTGTTGCCACCTCCTCCGAGCCTTCCCTTCAGTTGACTGTGGCAAGGCTGAGGAGAGTCGCAGTACCTGTTCTCAGTCAAGCAGAGCTTTCAGCCCTACCTTGGAACGCTTCCTAGTTCTCTTTTCCTCATTGACCCGTCTATAGTTCCGAACGGTCGCCTCAGGATAAGTTCCAGGTGGGGCGGTCCAAGTTCCGGTGGTTTCAAAGCAACGATTAACCGGACTTTCTGGCCCCTATGGGACCAGCGGAACTATTAGACCTGCAATGGGTGTTGACCTATGGAACCTCTTGATGGGAGTGGATATTCTTGTCATTTCCCCACATTTTTTATGCTGTTCTCGGACTCGTCAAAGAAAAGGGGGGGGGGGGGGGGCATGTTCCGGTCCAGGCCTATGGTCAGGACCTGAAGGATACCTCTTCATCATTCAGGCAGGCTTAGGGGCCATAGTCTGGCCCCTCTACAGATCCTACAGCTCCTGCCGAGTCGCTCCGTGCGCGTCGACTTCATGGTTCTGGCATGTTCTAACCAGCAGGGGACGCATTTTCACACCTTCGCATCTTGCAGTAGAGATACCGAGATGATTTGAGAGACTCTCAATACCACCATCGGCTCTATCATTCCAGGCAGAGGAATGTTCTCTCCGACTATCCGAGCAGAGCCTCGTAGAGAGAGTGTACCTGGGGGTCTTTGGCCTTGAGTAACCAGCAAGTCCTGGTCTGGGGGACCTGAACGCGACAGCTTGGAACCTCGAGCTTCCGCTGTTCTTCCCCCCAGTCTCAGACCCCGAGACTCTGGCAAGATGCATTCCGGTGATGGTGGGGCAACATCGACGCCTGCGTCTTCCCTCCTTTGTTGTCTGTTGAGAATGGGTCTCAACAAGACCAGGTTGTCTGTCAACCTTTCAATGGCCCTGAGAGCTCCACTGGGACTATGCGCAGAACAGTTTCCGGACCCTCTGCTTCCCCTGACGGAACTCCCGGGAGAGCTTCTCCCACGGCACAGGCTACTCAAACAACCACACTGCAACATCTTTCACGAGCCGGCCCCGTCGCTTCGGCTTCATGCCTGGAGACACTATGCCTCCTCCTCAAGAAGAGACAATCCGCTACAGTCGCGGGACGGAGGTCGCGTCATCTGCGATAGTCATCCGCAGGGGTCTTCCAGGCGAAGTGAAGAGTCTTTGGTGGTTGGTGTCGTGGGAGATATACCTCTTCCCTTGAGGCCTCTTCTCCAGCAATAACGATCTTATTGGCTTTCGGCGGGAGGAAACTCCTTTCCGCTCTCGGCAATGAAGCCTGTCGCTCAGCCTTTCCCTGACCTTCAGGCTTAAAGGAATAACTTTTTCCTTCCCGCTGGACCTTTCCTCGCTCATGCGAAGCTGCGAACGTCCCTGCCCTAGTCGGAGTGAGACCTCCAACTTGGAGCATGGCTCGGACTTTTTAGTCCCTTAAGAGATCTTCTCAAGACCCTTTACGTCAGGCCTCTGATCGTATTCCGTCTTGGGTTTCCTGCTCACTCTGGCCGCGGCCAGTGTGTAAGCAATCTTCTTGGTCTCGTACAACTCCGCCCTTTCTAAGGAATGGGGGAAGGCAACATTCAGGTTCGCTCCTGAGTTGTTGGCTAGACTCAGAATCTTGGGGTCCCGGCCCTTCGGTCCAATTCCTTCAAGATTTTGAGTCACCATTCTGTATCTTATGTCCCAAAACCTTCTTCTTGCCAGTAAAGGAATCGAGAGGTTAGCTTTGGGAACAGCTGCAGTTTGTCCTCAGTTGCAGCCGGTTTGGGAGCACAAGAAGGACACGGGGGAGAGTCACCAGTATACCTCTTCAGCTCGGACTCAAGGAAATTCACCCTCATAATGAGAGAATGCCTTGATGAAGTCATTGAGCTTCAGCACGGCATTTCATTCCCGTGCTGAATCTTGGTGACGGGCAAGAGGGCTCTCGAACTTCGGGAAATTGCTCCCCCAGTTCGAATCTAAATTTCTCTCTTTCATCTTTTTCTTCTGCTTAATATTACTTCGACCTTCTCCTAATTTTATCAACTTTCTTTCACCTTGCTGTCCTATCTCTATGATTATTATTTTTCTTAGTTATATATATATATGTAGATGTATGCATATATATATATTTATTTATTTTATTTGTTCATTTATTTATTTATCTATTTTTATCTATTTTATTTAAATGGCGTGGATATTTCCACATTCGTTATTACAGCCTGCTTAGATGAATGGGAGAAGGTATCACGGTTGGGAGGTATTCGCATTCAAAGCTATATATGAGAGTATTGGATGATCTCAGCCATCCCAAAGATGGTTTGGACCTTTTTGGCGGAACTACTCTCAGGGGTTGGGTCATCGGAATCCAGGGGGATCCAATCCTTGAGGTGGGACTCTTGGCTTTTGGCCGGAAGCCCATCATTACAGATATGGGGAGGATGATTCCATATTACCTTGGTCTCAGTCCTAACAGGCGGGTTTAGCTTACACCTGTGCCTCTATATCTGTTTTGATGCTATCCTTCGGGTAGGGTATGGAGTGGACCATCTGGGAAGTATACTCTCATTGTGCCGATAGTGGAGAATACAAATTTCCTTTCCAACGTATGATACTTTCTTATAATTCTCAAGCAGGTACCCCAACAAAACAACAACAAAAAACATGAAAATCCCATCCTTAAATATGGACCCTTCAAATGCTGACTCCCCATCCCTTGGATTTGCTGACTCCCCCCCGGCACTGTTGACGACTTCTGCTACTGTAATTAAGGAAAATTCTGTGGACGACCTTCGAACTAAAAAGGACCACTCTACTGATGTTAAAAAATCTAGCAGTTTGGGTAACACAGGAAAATTACGATTCCTTCATGTTTCCCAAAACCCATTAGAGACAAATTATGAAGATATATATAGAGCATTTGAGTGCTATGGATTGATAAAGGAAATAAGGATGAGACTTGGAGATGAAAAATGGAACTCTTGGATATCTTTTGAAAGTCATGATGAAGCGTTTAATGCCATAAGTAATATTAGTAGTATCAAAATTAATGAATTGAACATCATGGGAGCTCTTTGTGATAAGGTCCCAAAGGAATTGGATGTGTACAAACCTGCTGATTGGTTTGAAAAAGATAGAAATGTACCCATGCCTTCACAGAGAAAACCCAAACCACCAATGTAGCTCTTAGCTGAACCTAAAAGGATAATAGGAAATTATTTTAAGATATGTAAGTTTATCAAAAAAAAAAGTAGGAACCATAGCACCTGGAGATATATCTCGTTTTGGGAAGAATAGTTATCTCATCCATGCCAAATCTTCAACTTAGTCTGCAATACTGTCTAACTTACAGACAGGCAGTGATGAAATTACATTGGAAATGGAACCTCATCTAAATTTTAGTTATGGAAGGGGAGTGGTCTTTAATAAGGACCTGTACAAATTTACAGAGGAGGAGATACTTTCTATGTGTCCATTAAATGTATGGAAAGTGCATAAGGTTCCTGGAACTTCAATGATTATACTTACTTTCCAGGATGCTGATGTACCTTTCCATATTTTTATTGAAAATGAAAGGATTAAAGTTCGGCCTTTCAAACAAAAGCCCCTGCAATGTTTTAATTGTTTTAAATTTGGACACCCATCCAAAGTTTGCAAAAATGGAAAAATGTGTGGTATTTGCTCCAAAACTTATCATGGAGAATGTACACTTGAGGCCAGGTGTTCAAATTGCAATTTGAATCATAAATCAACTGATAGGAGATGCGAACTGTATAAGTTGGAGGAAGCTGCCCTAAACAAATCAAGTTTAGAACACATAAGTGTGGGACATGCAAAAAGACTGTTGAATAAATCAACCAGCTATGCAAAGGCCTTAAAATCAAAGGTAAATTTACCACAGGAGACAGCAACCCCACCTAGCACTGCCAGTAATCCTAAGCAAAGAAATACAACCTCTGATAATAAAGTACTGCATGACAAGGTAATCATATTGCCTTCTGAGGCTCTGCCACAGTGTATTAAAAATGGGTCATTGCCCATTTCTGTACAGCCTTCGTCCCCCATTACCAACAATAGTACTAACCTCTCCCAGGCCATGTCCTTGCCTGATTTGATGGAGATGCCACCTGACACCAAGTTACCAGGTGCACCTGTATTGGGGAAGGTGCAAAAACCTGGTAGCTCAAAACCTACTAATCGTAAAAGAGAGAGACCTCCATCTCTCTCGCCCCCTTCCATAAGAAATATCAAAATTACGACGTCAAATAAATATGATGATTTGTCTGTTGATATTTCTGATCTGGAAGTCAATTTAAATAAATCGGAAATTCAAGTGGAGGTCCACCAACCTCCTCAACAATCAGATCAAAAAGACAAAAAGAAAATCATAAATGCCAAACCCAATCTATCAAGACCCTCTTTAATAAAACCACCTAAAAATAGTGTTAGATCAAAAACTGCTAATGGGAAGACTCCATCCAAGGGGTCTACCAAATTATAAACCATAGTTTTTTCCTCCATTTTGCAATGGAATTGTCAGGGTTTAAGGGCCAAATATGAAGAACTTAAGCTCCTTATTCATGAGCATTCCCCCATAATTATTTGTCTACAGGAGAGCAAACTTGATCATAATACCCCTTGTCCTCGCGAATATATTAGTTATAGGACACCATATGATCACCAAGTGGGGAGCCATGGCGGAAGTCTCATATACGTTCGTCGAGATGTTCCCCAAGTTTCTCTGTCTATTCATACACCTCTGCAGGCAGTGGTTGTACAGATTGACATAGGGCGAAAATATACAATTTGTTCTCTGTACTTGCCTCCAAATGATAACATTTTGTATGATAACTTAGTGGAGGTGATTCAACAAATCCCTCAACCTTTTCTTTTACTTGGAGATTTGAATGGTAGACATCCTTTGTGGGGTGATGTCTTAGCAAACACGAGGGGAAATATCATATCATCAATTGTGGAAAATGAAGATGTGGGACTCCTTAATACAGGAGAGCTCACACACTTTCATGTCCAGACAGGTACCTTGTCATGTATTGACCTATCAATCGTAAGCTCTAATTGCCTTCTCGACTTCGATTGGAGAACATTAGATGATTGGCATACTAGTGATCATGCACCAATCATTATAAACACCAACAATGGTCCACCTTTACAGGGATCGCCATGATGGAATCTTGACAAGGCGGACTGGGATAAATTTCGTGAGCTTAGCGAAATTGAGGGGGATGCAGGACAGGTTGAAAATATCGATGATGCCATAGACTTACTGAATGGAACTCTCCATACAGCAGGAGTCATTTCAATTCCCAAAACAACAGGGTTATTCAAACGACGACCAGTCCCGTGGTGGTTTTCAGAACTAACTGCCCTCCACAGAGCCACAAGAAGATCTCTAACACGATTGCGTAGACGCAGAACTGATGAGAATTTAATTATGTACAAGAAATGTAGAGCACAGTTCCGTCGTGCCATGAAAGAAGCAAGGCGCCAGTCATGGATGTCTTTTGTTTCCTCCATTAACAGTAGAACACCACCATCTTCTGTGTGGAGGAAAGTAAAAAAGATAGCTGGCAAATTCACCCCCAACCCACCACCAGTGTTGAAGGTGAATGGCCAGTATGTAACTGAAGCAAATGATGTTAGCAATGCCCTGGCTAATCATTTTTCAAATGTATCCAGCAAGTGTGAAGGAGCCCCTGGTCACCAGTATAGGAGCACTGAAGAAAAGAAAATTTTAAATTTTGCAACAAGAAGGGAAGAGTCGTATAATTCTCCTTTCACTGAAAGAGAATTTGATTCCGCACTTGCTCATTGCAATGATACAGCCCCTGGACCCGATGGAGTTCCATATGCAATGATTAAACATGTACATTTTAATACAAAGCTATTTATTTTAAGTATTATTAATAGAATATGGCATGATCATAGTTACCCAAGTGTTTGGGAACTAGCCATTATTTTAGCCTTTTTAAAACCCGGTAAAGACAAGTTTTTAGCAGCAAACTATCGTCCTATTGCATTGACTTCTTGTTTATGTAAAATCATGGAGAAGATGGTCAATGCAAGGCTGATGTGGTACCTTGAAAAGAAAGGTATTTTATCACCGATTCAATGTGGATTCCGAAAAATGCACTCAACGACTGATGTGTTGATACGACTAGAGTCTTCTATTTGTGAAGCCTTTGCTTCCAAACAGCACCATGTTACAGTATTTTTTGACCTTGAAAAGGCATATGATACCACATGGAGATATGGTATACTTAAAACCATTCATGAATTGGGATTGAGAGGAGAGCTGCCACTATTTATTCAGGCATTTCTTTCACATAGAGTTTTTCAAGTGAGAGTTGGGGAAACTCTATCAGAGAGTAAGTGCCAGGAAGAAGGAGTTCCTCAGGGTAGTGTGCTGAGTGTAACCCTTTTTGCACTAGCAATTAATGGGATATCCTCAGCCATTCCCCAGAATGTTCTCTCAACATTATTTGTGGATGATCTCTCAATATCATTTGCTGGCACTAGAATGGCAATGATTGAGAGAAAAATCCAACTCTCTATTGATAAAATTATCCAGTGGGCTGACATGAATGGATTTAAGTTCTCGACAAGTAAAACTACCATTGTCCATTTTTGTCGTATCCGGGGAGTACATCCAGACCCGGATATATACATTAAAGGTCAACGGATACCATGTGCAAGAGAAGCTAAATTTTTAGGTTTGATATTTGATTGTAGGCTTACATGGGTTTCTCACTTAAAAGCATTGAAAGCTAAATGTGTTGAAGCTCTGAATATCTTAAAAGTATTGTCCCATACATCATGGGTGCCAGACTGCAATACTATTCTAAAATTATACAAGGCCTTGATTTTTTCCAAAATTAGTTATGGTTGTGAAATATATTCTTCAGCCACCCCAAGCCGGTTAAAAATATTAGACTCGATACATCATGCAGGTATTAGATTGTCTACTGGAGCTTTTAAAACCTCGCCTATCCCAAGTCTCCTTGTTGATGCTGGAGAGTTACCTCGAGACCTTTACCGAATGTCTTCCATTGTTCGGTATTGGTTTAGATTGCAAAGACTCCCTAACTCTCTAGCCTTTCAGACTGCAAGCCTTGTAAGACACGCATCATCTCCTCAACCTTATGGCTTTCGGGTGAAACGATTATTAAATAGTCTGGATATAATTAGAAATAAGGTACTTCCATTCAAGGTATCATCAAAGCCTCCATGGAAGTTACCAGAGATATCTTTTTGTAAATATTTTATTGGAGATAAGAAGAATATGTCAGACCTAGAAGCCAGGTCTCTTTTTAATGAACATGTTAAAGAACATAGAGGATCAACTTTTATCTATACTGATGGCTCCAAATCTGATGCTGGCGTTGGATTTGGAGTACATAGTAATGGTTTTAATTGTAGAGGTGCACATCCTCTGACCGCTTCCATATTTAGTGCCGAACTGTATGGCATATTAACCGCTATTGAGAAAATAGCGTTGGAGAAGGAGGGTAATTTTACAATTTTTAGTGTCCTTCAAGCTATAGAAGCTTTTAATTCTAATAACCCTCTAGTTTTAAAGATTTTAGAATGGCTTTTTATTATTGGACGGAGAGGTATAACAGTTCAATTTTGTTGGCTTCCAGCACATGTAGGTGTGTCTGGGAATGAGAAGGCAGATTCACTGGCTAAGAATGCTGCATCCGAGTTGCTGCCAAGAAGGACCCATTCCCTGTAATGATTTCTTACCTGACATCAAGAAATTGGTTTGCAATAAATGGCAACAGCAATGGGATAGCCTAGATGGGAATAAAATGCGAGAGGTAACAAATGACATATCTCCTTGGAGGTATAATACGATGCCCCGAAAATGGGAGACGTCTCTTTGTCGTCTCCGTATTGGTCACACTCGGTTGACACACGAGTTTCTGCTGAAGGGCCAACAGCAACCGTATTGTGACGACTGTTTAGTACCTCTAACAGTAAGGCATTTGTTGACCGAATGCCCCAATTATAACAACTTAAGGAATAGATATTTGTTTGAGGCTCGAGGTGAGGGTGGCAGGTTCATCCTTGCCAAGATTCTTGGAAATGATGTGTCCTACCATGCAAGTGGCATTTTTAGATTTATTTCAGAAGCAGGTCTTCTGAAAAATATTTAACTTTTATGACATTCAACTTTTATGATTTTAATTGAATTCTCTTTTATTTTTTATTTTATTTTATTTTTTATTTTTTGTATACATAAATTAAATGTTACCGGCGTCAATGACCTTAGATGTCAGGATGCCTGAAAACTTTAAATCAATCAATCAATCAATCAAGGACATTCATCTCGACCTGTCTCCAGACCCTCCCCCGTCACGTCGCCCTACAGCACGATGTCGGATAATTCGCAACGTCCCTCGCCTTCGAGTAATACTACTCTGTGACACAGGTGCTACAAGCTTGAGTCTGGAAGCGTCTAATGACCTTCGCAGCCCGCTTCCTGCAGGTCGTGACCCACAGGAGTTTCGATACGTTTTCTATCGCTCTGTGGTGGCTACACAACAGCTGGTCTAACCTCAGGCACCTTTTTGGACAGGTAGCAGAAGGTTGAGGGCATTGTTATCAGGTTTTAGTCTGCATGAACGAAAGAAGTATGTCTGGCCCTTACTTCTTTCTTCATCATCCCCTCTACGGGGAAGCAGCATCCTGGTCTCTGCATAGCTGACCTCGAACCTCTGCAGGTAAACC
This sequence comes from Palaemon carinicauda, assembly GCF_036898095.1. Taxonomy (NCBI): domain Eukaryota; kingdom Metazoa; phylum Arthropoda; class Malacostraca; order Decapoda; family Palaemonidae; genus Palaemon; species Palaemon carinicauda. Next base: position 38,484,521 of record NC_090757.1, on the reverse strand, counting down.
ATGCTTCCTTGTGTTCCGAGTATTGAGTCAATACTATCGCGTCCCCCATACCCTGACGAGGTGGTATTGGGAACGTCCTAACCAAGAGTTTCTTCTGGAACTCCAGGTCAACTGCCTAGGATGGGTCACACTTCTTCCTTCACACACAAGCTTATGTAGGCCACGCGGTTCCTTGCGGAGCAAGGAACTTGTGAGGTGGAGGGACTCCTTTTCTCGAGTGCGACTCACTCGGATTCTGAGTCCTCGGGTAAAGCCAAAGCCAGTATGGCTGGGGACTTTCCACCCTACCTAAGGGGTAAGTCACCCAATGTAAATAGCGTGGTTTGTATTTCGGTTACGGAACAAATGACAAATTCGAAGATAATTTGTATTTTTCCTAACCATACAAACCCTTAGCTATTTACACATATTTGCCCGCCAGCCCTGTCCCCCAAGACAAGTCCTACCTCTAAGTGAAAGTGAGCTTCACCGGTGTGTGAGGGGGGGAGGGGTAGCTAGCTACCACTCCCCTACCCCCCCCCCCCCCCCCGCTAACTAGCGCGGGGGTAATACACCCTCGTTAAATTCTAATGGCTCGCCATTTCAGCTACGCTAAAAGGTAAACCCAATGTAAATAGCTAAGGTTTGTATGGTTAGGAAAAATACAAATTATCTTCGAATTTGTCATTTTTTAGGTTGATTAAAACGTCAAATTTTTCCGAGAGTCATTTAGTCCCTCTGAGAGGAATTGGGGATTCCTATTTGCCCTTTGAGGAAGAAAAGGCAAAAGATCTTGATGTGGCAAGCAGGGGTAATTTGTCTGTGAAGAAAATACTCTTCTGGAATGATGTAAGTAAATTAATTAATGTTCTAAGAAAAAAAAAAATAATCCTCTAAACCTCAGAAAATTTGCTTGACAGACCTATTGTGTAGGATTTTTGTCAGGGTCATTGTCCTTGAAGATGGTGATTCTCTGCTTGTATATTTCTAACAGTTCTAATGAAATACTGTACCCTTATTTTATTAGTTAAGTTTCCTTTTAAATTAGATATGACATTAACATTTTTTATTTATTTATTCATGGTGTTAAAAAGGAAATTTCTCTTGCAAACTATCCTTTTGTATGGCTGTGATTTTTGAGTTTCTTTTGTGATTAGTGATTTAAGTATTTCACAGTTTTTTGGTGACTACTCCTATGGCGCTGGTTTTGGACAGACACCTTTCATAAAATGTCCCGTCAAAGCTTGCGTCACGACAGCAGATCGTAGCTTATTTCCCCTGGAGGAGGTTGATGCAGTAATCTGGCATGCCAGGGGACGTGACCTGACCCTCCCTTCTAAGAGGTAAGAGTCATTGAAAGAATGTTGATTCATAAGGTCATTTGCAGTCAGTCACTTGATAGGGTCTATGAAAAGTTTGTGTGATTTCTTGTCATTATTGTCTAAACTGTATATGTGAAACAGTAGCCTTGTGTCATTGCTTGATACAGTGTATATGAATAACTCTAATTATATGTCTTTGTTGAGTATATGATGAAAACCACAAGCCTCATGTCATTGTTGAATGCAGTTTATAAAAAAAAAAACACTATACTTATTTCATTATTAGTCACTCATTGTCAACAATATGTGGAAGAATTGTGATTAATGTTTTTATCATTCTTTAGAAATCCCGAATGAAAGAAAATTAACATTCAATTTATGTTGGCATTTTTGTTTCCTGTAACCCTTGTCAATATTTACTTTACTTTATGTATTCTTTTTCATTCCTTCATTCTTGGTAACTGATAAAAAAAAAAAAATTGATTCATGATGTCCATTTCTGTCCTATTAAATTATCGATTCTTGTTATTTGTATTCAAGTTATCTGCATAGAAATATTGGGTATGGAAAGCATACTGTATATGTGATCTTTGCTTTGTCTCTGGTTTTTGTCTTGGAATTTATGTTTGTTCTGGCACTATAAACAAACCTTACGCTCTTTTGTGAGGTAGTGAAGGGAGGTAGCAGTGGTAGACCAGGGCCCCACTCACACCAGCACTAGTAAATAACGGTCACTTTTTATTTTGACTCAGTGGAGTACAGACGTTTTCTTACTCCTCCGTTAAAACCAAATAAAAATTTCCCTAATTTACTAGGCTAAAAAGCTAAAAATTTCCTTTTTGTCTTTTTTCTGTTTCAGGTGTGACTGCCCGTGGTGATCGTAATCGTGCAGGTTTGTCCGAGCAATGAAGGGCGCCGTCACGGCACCGTGTCGGTAGAGGGGATGGATCTTCATGGTCTTTTCTCTGCTTGTAGGGGTCACTCTTGCACGCAGGAGTCTCCGAGTCTCCATGCCAGGTGTGATGGGAGTGGTCAACCTCCAGTGGTTGAGATTCAACAGGCTTTGGTAAAAGATGGCTAACCAGGATTCTTCTAATTCGAGGTCAACCTCGAAAGTGAAGAAACCTCACCATCGATCTCCGTCAGTTCGACCTCACCACGATGCCTCTGCTCGACCAGCTTCCCCCGGGAGTCGGTTGAGTATGAGCGGTGCTCTTGTGACTCCGGGACAATCCTACATTTAGGGGGCCTCCATTGCTTTCCCTAGTGAAGCAGCGCCGGGCTCCACCACAGGGGAATCACTTAGACAAAGCAGTTTGTTTGCTGTGGCCTTCCTTGGAGCTTACAGGTTCTCCGTGCAAGGGAAGGTTACAGGAGGTCTTGCAGCTAGGTGCGCAACGGGAGCAGACATCTTCCTTAGGGGTTGATTCTCATCTTCCCCCTCGAGACTCCGGAGATCGAGGACCAAAAGAGTCTCATGCACACTCAGCCTTCTTAATCTCAGCACCTGCTTTCCCCAACGTTTGCTGTGCTTTGGCGGCCAGATGAGATCAGTTGCTGACAAGTACTCCTCGAAGTGACTTGTAGGGGGATTCTTTCGGGGTGAACCCCGGGACTAGCTTCGGCTACGTCCCAAGGGCAGTTTATAAAGTTAATCTACTGGCTGGGTTTGCTCAGGAAGAAGGGAAGTAGTGTGCTGCCCGAAGGTCTACCTCTAGGTGTTAGACAGCTTTCCCTTTCAAACGAAAGTTATCCTCCACCAGGCGCTGGGCAGCCTTCCCTTCTGTGGGAGAGCTTCCTTTGGCCAGCTTCCGTTCACCAGTCGTCTCGCCAGCGAGGAAGTTTGCTGACAGGAGCAAAAGGAGTGATTGTCCCTCCCGCCTGAGGGAGAGATGGACTTTTCCCGAGTGATCTACTTCCTAGGGATTCTGCTGAAGGGCACTGGATTCGTCTATGCCCTGCTCCAGTTCATCAGAGCACAGATTTTCGGAACTGGATGATGATGGTGGGAGGCGGTAGCCTGCAATTTGCTTTGTTGCCTGCCGGAAAGCGCTTAGCAGTTTCCTGGGCTTCCTCACCCTTGCAGGAAAGAAAGTCATCGCGCCTTTCTCCTGTTGGGGATAAGGTGTGCGGGAAAATTTCTCTTGACTCGCTAGCAAGTTAGCGAGTGAGCGGAATCTAGCGGACGATTCTTGCGCAGCGTCTCTCCCGACCAATTAGCGAGGTGGGAGGGCGAGCTCGTCTACCTGAAGGTGCTTGCGTTTCCTATGCTGCATACAGTGCTCTCTTGGGCGAGTCTTCCCATCAAGACTCGCACGCTCGCTCTGTTAGCTGCACGTAGGTGGACAGGCGAGCACTGGTGGACACCTTATTTGTGTGAAGTGAAAAGGGTGCGCGCACAAGTGCGCCTTATCAGCTCTCACCCTGCCAATGAGCTCTTAGCATGCGGTCTGCTTTGCAAGGGGAACAACAGGTTCCTTCACAAAGGTTGTCTTTCCTTCACAGGCCGATTGCTTGGACAGGTATACAGACAGCGTCTGCTTCCTTAGGGAAGTTGAGCACAGGCAAAGACACAAGGCAACTTCCTCTCATGGCCTTCCTTTCCTTGGCACTCCACCTAAGGCAAGGAAACAGGTTCGTGCAGCTCAATCAGGAACAGTCTCATTCTTGAGAGACACCCCTAGTTCCTGGAACTTTTTCAGGCAGTGAAGCTGGAAGTCTCATGACCAACCGATCATCCTGTGACAATTCCACCCCCGGATGTCCCTAAAATTCCTTTGGAGGTCTCTTCTATCTCTTAAGGGGAGTGAGGGCTCCTCTGATGCTTAACGCCGGAGCTTGGCTATGCAACTTCCACTTCGCAGCCCTCCCAAGTCTCTCTCACCTCTGGTACTGCAAGGTATCAAAAGTACTTGAATACCAAGGTGCCTGCCAGCCAGGATCTGCCTGGGAGAGGTTGGTTGTAATTTCCATTATGTCAGAGGGGAGGAAGAGGACTTACAGGGCAAACACTCCCCCGGCGGGAGACATTTCACCCTTGAACGAGTAGAGGATCGAGGTCTCCAATGGAGATCTCTCTCCCAGACAACTATAGGCATTCTCCTAGAGAGTTGAACTGGCCTGAACCTCCTGCCGGTGGCAGGGGTTTCTCCTCCCATTCTCTCTGAAGATGCATGGCCTAAAGAGTTGGAGGAGGGGGGTTTGTTCCTTTCTCAAAGATTTTAACATCTGTTCGAGAGAAAGAAAGGACACCAAGACTGTCCCTAATAATTGGCACTCTGTGGGCGAGTGTTAACCTCAAGGGGAACGTCATTTGGTCTCAATGTCTGTCTCAATAAGACTGAAGCACCGTGGTCTTCCTCTAAGGACTTATTCCTCAATGAGAATGAATTCTGGTGATGACCTTGACCCTCCCCAGTTTGCTATGGATGCTAATTTGGAGGAGGAAGAACCTTTTGATGATGGCTCGGAAAATTCTGATGAAGTGCTGCTGGAGTCCGCCACCTCTAAGATCTCGCCCTATATCAGAGAGACACAGACCACATCTTTCTGCAAGTCCTGTCCAGCATAAGGATGGTCAACTCTCTAGGGGAACCGGTTCATGTTCTGAAAAAGAGCAAGGACACGGTTCTAGACTTCTTCTGCGATATGCAAAGACCAATATATCTTTGCTTTGGTCAATGGGGATGAAGGCAACAATGAGAGCTTAGACCCAAGTGGCAGGAGCATCCCAGTGCCTCCAGTTGGTTGATTCTTCCCTGTTACATCCTCCCTGGTTACTTCCTCCCCATAGGTCCGGCATAGGAGGTATCACGAGATTGTAGAGGATGATCCATGTCCTCTACTGTTGGATCCGGTTATCTTGGCTTTGACGCAGAATTCTTCTCTGGATAAACTGGTAACCTTGCCAGTGCATTTCTCTGTGGGTGACGCAGCCAACATTATAAGGGTTGCAAACTGTTTGTTGTAATCCATTTTATGGTTGTACTACAGTTCTGGTTAGGAACAGTAGACTACCTTGTGAAGGAAGGAAGAGGCCCTATCTACTCCTCAAAGGAAAAAAGCGCTGTTGAACTTTCTCCTTTCGGGAGCTAGCACCCTGGAGTTCCTGACACAGAACATCATGAACCAGTGGGTCAACTGGGCTTTTAGGCGATGCGATGCGTTAGTCTCAAAATTCCAGAGGCAGGTACCTAAGAGGGAAGTGATGAGGTTGTGCAACTCCTCGATTGACGGCCCTTCACTCTTTGACATGGAAGACATTGAGGCAGTGGCAGACAGATGAAGGAAAGTAAGCCAGAACTCCCTCCTCCATAGGGCGATGACCTCACGCTGTAACTCGAGGATACCTCCACTGCAGAGATCTTCTCCAGCTAAGGCTCATGGGTCGAAGAGGAGCTCTCAGAAAAAGCAGACATCGCAGACCCAAGGCCCTTAACACCCCCTTTTGATCTAGGGGCTCGAGGAGGGCTATATGGTAATATACTTACTATACTTATGTCCCCGTTCAATCAATATCTGGGTTAAGTGAAGAACTTGACTCCAAAAATTACACTTACCTGGTCAAGTTACATTGCAGAATTTTACACCTAGCACCAATTGCCCAGGCCATCAACCTTAAAGGATCATGAGGTGTGCAGGGTGCCCTCTAAACAGCTTATGCTCAGCATAGAGTAAGCATCCCGGGACAGTCACCAGACAGTTCTAGGACTTCCACCCACCATAGGTAAGTCTCGTACGTAAAGAGCTCCAGGTTTGTATAGTTAGGAAAAATACAAATACTGTGTTACAAATTTGTCATTTTATATCATATTGCATAATAGGGTAGTCTTAAGAGCAAAGTAATTTTCATAAATTCTAGTGTTTATTAATGATTTTTTTAAAGAAATTTCATATCATTGAAGGCAATGCACGTACTGTACTTGTCAAGCTGATTTTCAGCATAGGAATTATGGATAAATGTAATTTTTATCATCATAATTAATAATCTTATCATCATTGTTATCATTATTACTATTGTTGTTATCATTATTATTATTATTATTATTAGTAGTAGTAGTAGTACAGTGGTTTTGTCATTTTTTTTGTTATTTTAACAGGTCTCCACATACTAGATACGTATTTTTAATTGGGGAAACGCCCATGCATGTTTATGTTAACCTGGAATTATTCAAGAATGTCTTCAACTGGACCTTCAACTACAGGCACGACTCTGATTTTTCTAGTCGGTAAATGAAATTGATTTTTTTTTCTTTATTAGAATTGCTGCAACATCTTAATGTTCTCTCTCTCTCTCTCTCTCTCTCTCTCTCTCTCTCTCTCTCTCTCTCTCTCTCTCTCTCTCTCTTTCTCTCTCTCTCTCTCTCTCTCAGGTGAAATTTTAATTGAAATTTACTATATTACTCATGCATATAATCAATTTATCATTAACAATAAGTTATTTTCAAGTTTACAGGTAGATAATCTGTGTGAATTAATTATAAACCTAAGAAAAAATCTTTTAAACATGTTGCTACCTTCCTCTTCCAATATTCCAAATATTTTGAAGTTTTAGATATTGTACAGGTATGTAAATACCATAGGAAAATAAAGGTAGAAGGTAGTACCAAGTGTTTTCGCTTGATTCGTCATCAGGGTAGAAAAGATACAGTACATTGTAAGAAACAAGGGTGAAAAATAAAAAGTTAGTAAAATATGAAGAAGAAACAACTGAGGATTTAATTATTAAAGAATAAATAGTGAAATAGGGGCTGCATTATATATGGTAATCCAAAGTAAATAGGTTGTAAACTGGAACCCCATTAAGTACTTACTCCAACTTCATTGCTCTTCAAGGCACATGATGACCCATGACCGCTCATGAAAGGTTCCTCCATTCGCTCTTATCCTGTGCTTGTTCCAGCTGCTCATCTGTTTCCACTCCCTATTCTTGAAAGTTCTCCCTTAAGCATTAGCTCCAATCCTTTCTGGGTCTACCAAGTAGTATTTGTTTGATCATGTCAGCAAGGAAGAATCTCTCTTTTATTTGTTCCTTGATCAGTTTTGCCACGTGACCTGCCTATTGAAGCTTTCTTGGCTAATGTGTGGCTGACCTGTTTTTTGTCTAATCTCCCAATTGTGCCTTAAGCTTTTTCTAGAGCAGCCTGGTCTAATATAGGCCCAGTGATTTGTCTTTATTTATTATTTTCTTAATCTTTGAATCTCTTTTCCAAGTCTTGGTGAGTGCTCATGCTTCACAACTATAAAGTAATATACTTTATATTGCAAGTACAGTATGATTGTATTATATACTCTGAGTTCTGTCTTTGCCGAGATGGATGGATCTTTTAAATAATTAACATCTACTGGCCAACTCTATTGTGGCATCGCCTCTTCTTGTTAAAGTCATTCTTAGATACAGTATTTGAACTTTACCGCCTCTTCTATATTCATGTTGTCATAAGTTTACTTGACCTTTTAGTTGTGATTCCTTTCCTACTTCCATGATCGCAGTTTATTCTATGCAGATACAAACTTCTGAGTCATTTAATAGGGTTATATCCGGGTTTGTTTCTTATGACCAGACAAAAAAAAAAGAATCGTTAGATTGCGTCATGCTATGCTGCTGTTACGCTTGCCTCATGCGTCTAGTCACAACACTTCTGGCTGTACTGGCAGTCGGACATGCCTACCTTCACTCCTACGATCAGACAATTGCATCTTCTGCTTGTCACCCTTATAATGCTTGTGCTTATGTCTTTGTATCATGGACATTATTTGTCACTTGTATGTGAATTATTTTTGATTTAGAGGCTGTGCCTTTCATCAAATGTTGACCTCGATGTGTTCTTGTCCGGGCCGTACTGGTCACTTGTGGAACCTGTTTAAGCCAGACATATGTGAATTCTCTCCCGGTATGTCTGCCGCATAGAGGAAAGAGATGATCTATAGAATCTCCATGTAAGTATTGTAGGGAGCGGTCATCCTTCCCATGGGATAGATGTTCTCGTCTGAAGAAGCGAGCCGAGAGAGATCATTCTCCTCCTCCTTCCTCGGTAAGTAGTGAGAAGAAAAGCAAGGTAATTTTGGCATTGCTCGTTATCGCCCACCCATGTTCTGCATGTGAGGATTCCTTTGAGGTTTCTGTCAGGTAGGATGATGGCCCTAATTTTGTGAACATATCGCCCTGTTAAAGTGTTTTTTTTTTTTTTTTGGTTATGTGTGATATTTTTCTTTTCTTAATTAAATATTCTCTCTTATGCTTTCTATATACCTTCATGAGTCGGATTAACGAAAACACACCTTCACTTGTTGCTTTTGAATACCCAACTAAAGTTACAAAGGTATGGATGACAAAATAACACCCTACTGTTTTGCCTCGCCATATGGGTCGGGTTTGTTTACATTTTGGTAAGGGAACGACCGACGTTGGCATTTGCTGCTGCCAGGCGGTAAAGTTGAAACAAAATAAGTACAAAGAAACAAAACTGAGAATCACATAATTAGATTATTTCTACAAAGACAAAAATCATTTAAAAGGAAATAACGAAATCTTTTGTTTCTACACTGCTGCAAACAAAATACTGTACTCATGAACAGCTTTGTTATAACTTGAATAAGGATGAAAGCTATTTAAATTGACATGCTATTCTGCTTTGACATTTACAATAAAAATTTAAGCATATCAAATGAAATGTAAGCACAAAAACACATAAGAAGGATATAATTATGTACATATTGATTTGATTAGACGTCAAACATTTTCAGTTTACAGCTGCATTTAAAACTAACACATAGCATAGCCATGGGCATATGCAGACAATGCATGTTAGTAACATAATAAGCAAACTACAAATTAACATTGCAACATAATTGACAAACAGAAACTTGCAATTTTTTTGCAATAACCACCAACATTGAATAATTGATAAATGTGAACTTGCAAATTTGACAACAATAAACTACCAACATTGCATAAAAATCCTCAAAAATGTACTAGCAAATTTGGTAACAACAAACTACAAACATCCTCAAAAATGTACTTGCAAATTTGGTAACAACAAACTACAAACAGTGCATAATAATTGAAATAGAATGTACTCACAAACTTGATAATAATGTATGACCAACATTTGGTATGAATGAATAATAAAGGGATTTTGACGAAGGAAAAATCTATTTCTGGGAAGAGGCCTGTGACGCCCGGTGAGAAAGGTCCTTCCTTATACCTTTCCTAATATAAATCTTCCAAATATACTAGAGAAAGATAAAAGCATGGAATGCAGAGGTTACAACCCTCGCGCGAACACCTTGTAGGTGTCGTGTATTAAACAAAGGCGTGTGTAAACCACTATTCACAGGTTGTCTTCCATTTAGATAATCCCTTCATCAATGGGGAGGGCCGTGACAGGCCCTAGATAACATGGTTGAACTCCCCAACGACACCTACCACGCGCGCCCTCTAGGACATCCTTCTGCAAGAACATATGGCTTGGCAAGGAAAAAGAGGGGTGGGGTCTGTATCAAATAACCGGGAAGGGTTTCACCGGGCGTCACAGGCCTCTTCCCAGAAATGGTTTTTTCCTTCGTCAAAATCCCTTTTCTGGGGCGGCCTGTGACGGCCGGTGAGAATGTACCAGAGAATGCCTTCCAAGCCCAATAAATTAATAACATAATAAGGAGAAAACAAACACCATGTAAGGCAATAATATAATACTGTAAGTAAACATAAATCATAAACTAGCCATAGGCATAGGGGATGTAATGCTAAAATAATATGAGGACCAGGGATCACCTGAGTGTCCCGTCGTGAAAGGTATCAACCTTACATGTCTAAGCATATCTAAACTTTACAGGAATGGTAATTACAATAACAGTTAAATCATAACAATTAAACATGGCAAAATAACTTAGGGCTAACGAACCACCCAGGAGAGTGGCGACGTGGTGTGAGAGGTGGTCAGGAGGGAGGAGAGAAGAGATGGAATAAAGAAATAATCAGAGATTAATGGGGGGAGATAAGACTCCCCGCTGCAACCGTAGGGTATTTAAGGGCCTGTAAGTTCTTTAGATAGTGGCGTTTGAAAACCATAGGAGATTTCCAACCCGTGTATTTTTTAAGGTCATCAAAGTCCATGTTCTGGAAGTAATTGATAGAGGTAGCTATTGACCGTATATCATGAGCATGGGGAAATGATTCCGGGTTAGCATGTTTAATGAAGTAGAGGATTTGTTGTCTGATACCTTAAATGGTCAAAGTACCACCTTGTTCCCTGATAAATAAGGGGCCAGACGAGCGGGTGGCAGATCTAGCTAAAAAGGTCCTGAGAGTAGTGACTGGACACAGCGAAGGATCCTGGGGAAGAGAGATGATCTTCCAAGGGGACCACCTATTTTGCGGGTCCTCATTTTTAGCTAGGAAAGCTCTGTCTGGGGTAAGCAGTACTTCGCCTGTAGGGAGGAAATCTATGTTTTCCGGGTTACGTGAGAGCGCTGCTAGTTCTGAGATTCTAGCACCTGAGGCCATAGCTGATAGAAATAACGTCTTCCTAAGCAGAGTGATATAAGAGCAGGACTCGTTGTCAGTGTCCGACGCGAGTTTGAGGACATTGTTCAGAGACCAAGAGACTTTTTGCGGCCGATCCAACGGCCGAAGCCTAGCACATGCTTTTGGAATAGATGAGAAATAGGAATCAGCTAGGTTAATGTTAAACCCAACCAGGAATATCTTCTTCAAAGCTGACTTGATGGTAGTTATAGTGCTAGCTGCCAAGCCCTTGTCAAATAAGAACCTAAAGAACGAGATGGCTAAATTCGGAGTCATACGAGTGTGGTCTGAATTCTTTAGGAAACCTGCTAATTTCTTAACAGCCGAATCATATTGACGAATTGTCGAGTCCCTTTTGTCCGCTTCGATGAAGAGAACGTTTTCCGGGTCAATGTTTGCGTCTTTATGAGCTGCAAACTTCATGAAGTCTACAAAGTTAGGGTTTTGGCTATCCTTGAGGAATCTGACACAGTCTGTGTTTGAATTACTTGGGTTAGTTTGGGGAATGGAATCCGGAAGGGTCGGAGTTTCAGCTCGAGGAGGAGAGGAAACCAACTGCTCTTTGGCCAGTGAGGTGCTACTAAGGCCACTGTCCCCCGGAAGGAGCGTAGTTTGTGCAATACTTTCATTAGAAGATTCACTGGTGGAAATAGGTAAATCTTCCTCCAATGGTTCCAATCCAGGGTTAATGCGTCTATGGCATAAGCCTGAGGGTCCATGTTTGGTGTCACATAACAAGGAAGTTTGTGATTCATCTGAGTTACGAATAGATCTACCTGAAGGCCCGGAACCAGCCTGAGTATCCACCGGAAGGAAATTATGTCCAGAGACCATTCTGATTCCAGTGGTTTCGTCCTGGATAGTGAGTCCGCTATCACATTCTGGACTCCCGCTAGGTGGGTTGCTGACAGGAACCAGTTCTTTTCTGCTGCCAAGGTGAAGATAGCGACCAGGATCTGATTCAGGTTGGGCGACTTGGATCCTCCTCTGTTGATGCAGTGTACTACGGCTGTGCTGTCTGACACTACTCTGATGTGGGTCGACCTCGGAGGAGAGAGCCTCTTCAGGGTCAAGAACACTGCCATGGCTTCGAGAACATTGATGTGGAAGTGTTTCATGGCGGGTGACCAAGAGCCCTGAAACATCTGACGTTCGTAGTAACCCCCCCATCCACTCAGAGACGCGTCTGTATGAATTGTCACTTGTGGGGGTGGGAATTGAAGAGGAACCGATTTGGAAAGGTTCTTCGGTTCGGACCATGGCTGTAATCTCATTTTCAAGACAGGGGATTTTCGAGACCTTGTCTCTTAAAGGTACTGTGGCTCTCTTTCTCCAAACTCGATTGATGTCTTTGAGTTGGGCTTTCAATAGGCGATCTGTTACTGAAGCGAATTGAAGAAGGCCGAGGATTCTTTCTAAGGCTCTTCTGGGCACCTGCCTGTGTTTTAGAAAATTCCTGACCTTGGAAGCTATTTCTCTTACCTTTTTGGGAGGTAGAACCAGCTTGTGCCGTGCAAGGTCCCACTGTATGCCTAACCATTCGAAGCGGTCTGATGGAAGTAGGCGGGATTTTTGGAGATTGACCCGAAATCCCAGTTTGGCGAGAAAACAAAGTACTTTCTTCGTAGCTCTGTTGCACTCCAGGGCTGACCGAGCCCAAATAAGCCAATCGTCCAGATAAGCAACGATCTGAATCCCTTGGTTCCTGAGTTGTTCTAGCACTGTCTCTCCCAGTTTCGTGAATATCCTGGGTGCAATGTTGAGGCCGAAGGGCATGACTTTGAATGCAAAGGCTTTCCTGCCTAGACGGAAACCTAGGTAAGGAGAGAAGTTTCGAGCTATTGGTACGTGATAATAGGCGTCGGTAAGATCGATAGAGGTGGTGACGGCCCCACGGGGAAGCAGGGTACGTACCTGAGAGATGGTCAACATCCGGAACTTGTCGCAGAGGATGTAAGAATTTAGCTTTGACAAATCCAGGACCACTCTCAATGCCGACGAGCCTTTCTTCGGAACTGTGAACAGGCGGCCTTGGAACTTCAGCGATCGAACCCGTTTGATTGCTTTTTTCTGTAGTAACTCGGTGGTGTACTCTCTCAGAATGGTTGTGGGTCTCTGGAAGAAGGTCACTGGTGGAGGAGGAGAACCTTGTGACCATTTCCACCCCAAGCCTTTGGAGACTATGCTGTGAGCCCACGGACTGAAGGTCCAACGGTCTCGAAAGTGGTAAAGTCTCCCCCCTACCGGAACTATATCATTGCGAGGGAGTGAATCTAGGTTCTTTCCCTCCTCGAGAACCCCTTGTCCTAGGTCCGCCTCGTTGACGGAACTGTCCTCTAGCCCTGTAGCTACCTCTCTGGTGTCCACGAAAGGGACCTGAGGGTCCGTAGCTAGGGTTGTATGCGGGTGAGGGCATCCAAACGGGGTTGGGTTGGGTACCTGGGGGAGCAGTGAGGTAGACCACCTGTTGAGGGTGTTTCGGCTGTAGAGGAGACGAAGCAGTGGGAGACTGTGAAGACGAGTGGGCAATCGGCGATTGTTGGTAGTGACCTCGGCTCGTCTTGTAAGGGGCAAACCTCTGTTTCTTCCTGAAGAAGGTTTGTTTTTGACCTTCAACCCTCTTTTTGGCAGTGAGGCCCCACCTCACTTGCAAATTTTGATTTGCTCTCGCAGCGTCTTGTAGTACCTTGTTCACCTCCTCCTGAGGAAAAAGGTTCTTACCCCAGCAGGGGGAAGCTATCAGCCTATTCGGTTCATGCCTGATCGTGGCCTCAGAAAGAACGTGCTTCCTGCAACTAACCCGAGCCGAACAAAACTCGTGTAAGTCGATTTGGAAGGACAGAGACAGGTTCTTTGTGAATACCCGGAACATGGTCTCGGTCGGATAAAGTGAGGTTAGGGACTCCACGGAGGTAATGGAGTGGAGAGACCTAGCCAACCTATTCCGTGCCTCAAACTCAGTCTTGAGAAGAATATCTGGTAATTTAGGAAGCTTCTCGGAGAACAGATTAGAGGCACAGTCTGGGTCTAACTTCGCTACTGTGAAAGTAGCGGGGGCATCATCCCAGATAGTAACGGTACTCGGAATGAGCATGGAGGTGGGATCGGTCTCTTTAAGAGCCGGCATGGCAGAACCTTCTTTGATAGCCTGAAAAGTAAGAGCTGCCACTTTATCTGTAATAGGCAAGGTAATACCTGGAGAAGCTGTAAATATGGTGTAGGCTCCTTTGTGTGGGGTGAGCTTGGAATTAGTGCAACCCCAGTCTGACAACGTCCTGGCCCAGAAAGCTTGGGCCTGCTCTTTAGGGAATATTACCGTTTCCTTCGGTACCTTGTCTAACCTAACCAAGGCATGTTCTTTCAATCGGACGAAGCCGTTGAATGGGAATTCTAGTCCCGGAGGGTAAAATTCTAAGTCCTCTAGAGGACGGGTGCCTATGCCCTCTAGAGTTATGGCACCATCAATATATGGAGCATGTAAGGCAAACCTCCAAGGGTTGTTTTTCTCGAAGGGAGGTAACTTCGATGCGTCCGGGGCTGAAGGAGGGGGCATCTGAGTTCCGGAACGGATGAGACTTGCCACCATATCTTTGAGCTCCGTCATAGCTCCTCGGTCTGCCCTAGACTGTTGAAGATATTGTTGTATCTGTTCTTTCACAATATCCCTGACCATGGCGGCGGATAAAGGGGGCTCCCGAGCCTGATCCTCTAACGAAGCCCTGGACTTAGTAGACTTTGACTTCTTAGGAGTCACGGTTTTAGGTATAGCAATATGAACATCAGGATCCTTTGAGGGTCCCGGAACCGGTGACACTGATAATGGCAAAGCTGAAGGCTTAAAGGTACGTAGTGGCTTCACCTTGGGTCGTACAGGAACGGAGGGACCTCGAGGAGAAGCCGTAGGTTTATCAAAGCCGTGAAAGGAAGTAGTAGAGGAAGGAGTGTGGGGTGAAAGGGGGTCCACCAACTCAACACCACCTACCTGCTCATCCATGGGTTCCTCGTCCAGACCTAGGTAGGGCTCGGCCTCCGTCACTAAAACCTCTTCCTCAGTTAGAATGGTTGCTCTAACCACTTCAATTAACGGGGCCGCTGTCTCCGGTGGAACTGCTGCAGTAGTAGAGCCTGGGAATAGGCGAGAAGCCATGTCTCCATCAAGGAGATAGGGTGCGCCAGCAGGCGCATTCCTCCCAAACCCTGACACCCAAGGCCGGAGAGTAGCTCTCGCCTCCCTGAGAGATTCATCATCAGCCTGAAAGAGGAGAGAGGGAATTAATGATGAAGCCAAAACTGAAGTCAATATATAAAGAGCAATTAATTCTTCGCAAAGGATATTAACAGGGACACTAGAACCAACTTACCTCCTCGCTCAGGAGTAGGGCTGACAGCTCATAGCAGAGCATGCATGCCTCCGGAAACCATATCGTATAGGGGGCTGGTCCCGGTTCCCGAGAGAAGGATATGGCGCAATGGGCATGGGCCCGGCATAGATCATGACCCATGGAATCAGTAAAGGCAGCGGAGCAGCCCCTGGCAGTGCAGCAGACTTTCTGTAAAAAGAAAGAAGACATAAGTCTGGATGTTCCTTGAGATTCTTGTCATTGACTTATGAATCAGAAACACTTAAATCTTAATTAATGTGTGAGTATGGTAGTAGCTAACACCTTAATAAAATAAGAAATTATAATAGAAACCAGTAACCACGTAGCATGAATCTCTAAACTTCATCGGTATCACACTGTTAACTCCGGTTCTGGACTCCTGCTTGATCTCTGTTTTTACCGGAGGTCCGGTAGCAAAGGCCCGTCATCGTGATATCGTGACCGTCTCCGGTACGATAACATTATCCTCAATGAATGAGTTATCTCCAGTGAAGCCGGAGATACGATGAAAACGGGGGCCTTAACGGTGTAATTGTGATCAAACATGACAAAGGTTCGTGTGTAAAAGGCTTCAGCCGGAGTCCGAGTGCCGGATTTCACCGTTGCACTCCAAAAATCTGCTCCGGAACGATAACTAGTTCTCACCCAATGAGTATCCATTATAGCGGAGCATAACTCAAGGCGGAGCTAAGCATAACTCAAGGCGGAGCTAAGCATAACTCAAGGCGGAGCTAAGCATAACTCAAGGCGGAGCTAAGGGTGTCGGTATAAAACGACCCCAATTAATGACTCATACACTAACGTACCTAATAATAGTGTTAGCTATATTAACAGTAACCACATCAATAAATCGTTTATAATATTAAACGTACTATCATCAATTCTGATACTGAGAGGAGGCCTGAATAACCCGTGATCGTATAAAAACAGAGAACGGGAAATTCACCTCTCTTACTCAAAGAAAACGAGAGAAAGGATAACTCATACCTGTAGAACAGGAAACGAGCACTCTAAGCTTTCGCTCTCAAGGTTACATATTAAAAATTAACATCACACAATAAATAAGAAAATTAATAAAATTGATTGCTTTTCTTAGTAATAGTAATAACGAAGAATAACGACAACGTAACAAATAAACAAGGATATACTGTAGTCTAAAACGAACCCTCCAGGAGGGTACAAATTAACAGACTAAATCGCTAAGCTTTAAATCGTTACTATGCTTTAAAACGCTATCTTAAATCGCTATTCTTCGTAGGTCCAAATTGGACTTGCAAGCAAATAAATACCATAGTAAAAATTAATAATAATTAATGATAACATAAAAGGCCATAAAACGTAAGTGATATAACCCAGCTGACAGAGTACCAGATGGGCAAAAATAACTAGAAAATTTACCGAAGCGAACATACCCAAAATGGCTGCCGATACCTCGGCAGGACAATCGCTTCCAAAACTAAAAACCACCATAATGGAAATAGAACAAATGCCCGGTACTGCCAAAAGCTGCCAAAACAAACTATGGTACTTAACATTGGTAAGGGTGAAGTAACAACGTCAGTCATGTTGAAATAACGAGAAACTCTTCGAAAAAACAGTGCCCAAAAAAAACTGTGCTTGCTGCAAGTCCAATTACAGAAGGATGTCCTAGAGGGCGCGCGTGGTAGGTGTCGTTGGGGAGTTCAACCATGTTATCTAGGGCCTGTCACGGCCCTCCCCATTGATGAAGGGATTATCTAAATGGAAGACAACCTGTGAATAGTGGTTTACACATGCCTTTGTTTAATACACGACACCTACAAGGTGTTCGCGCGAGGGTTGTAACCTCTGCATTCCATGCTTTTATCTTTCTCTAGTATATTTGGAAGATTTATATTAGGAAAGGTATAAGGAAGGACCTTTCTCACCGGCCGTCACAGGCCGCCCCAGAAAAGGCGCTTTTACAGCAGACAGTCCCATTTGGTCATTAGTTCTTTGGTCCTCTCACTCAGATGATCTTGGTAAAGATCATCCAAATTTTTCTTTGATGGAATGTACTTGATGCTGATTTTTCTTAAGTTGATTTGCTCTTGTACAAAGTGATTTTGTGTATCAAGTTCCCAAAGCAGTTTTCTGAAATAAACTACTTCTCTTGTTGCTTCACAAAGTGCTACATATTCTGCTTCATTTGTTGAGAGTGTTGTTATTCTCTGCTTCCTGCTTCTCCATTATTAGCCCACCTGCTAGGATGATTACTACAAATCCAGAGATGGATTTTTTTCCATCATGATCGTTTGCATGGTTTCCATCCACTCATGTTGTTAGACGTTCTTGAGTTTTCTGGTAGCAAATGGCTAAATCTTAAGTCTTCTTGAGATATCGTAGCAGATGTTTTGCATTCTTCAGATCTTATTATTGAGGATCTTGATTTTTCTGGCATAGTACTCCTGTGTCAAAAGCTATGTCAGGCCTAGTGCATTTTACTAGGTGTAACAAACTACCAGTGATTCCTATGTATTCTGTTGAATTACATACCTTATCTTCTGGGACTTCTTTTCTAAAATTTAGTGCTAATGGCATTGACACCCTTTTGATTCAGCAAGATTTTGATGTATCAGCACTTCTTAAATGTAGTCTCTCTGATGGATCAGAATTGTTGATGGATCTCTGATGTGTATAATGGAAAGAATATTGGATGCCTCTTCTAAATTTTTTACAGCATAATTCTTTAATTCTTTCTTGAAATGTCACATCTTCTGAATTTCCAACAATGATAAAATTATCTTCATGAACAGCGATAATTGTTGTTTTAGCTTCATTATAATAGACACATCTGTCAAATTCAGATCTAATCAGGCCCAGTTTTGTCAGCTTCACATTCAGTTCTTCATTCCAATTTGTACATAGCAGTAAAATATTCTATTCTGTCTGATAGCATTGGCATTACCCATATTTTTTACTTGTTTGTTGCTGCTTTGAGGTAAGCCGTAGATACTTTTCTCCACTTCACAAGCAAAATGTTTTCTGTTTAAAACTTCACAACCCTTTGGTTGTTCCATAAATATAACTTTCTTCAGTCCATCATTGAGATAGGCTGATTTAATGTCAATCTGTTCAACAGACCATGAATTTTCAGCTGCTAAGGCAAGTAGTAGTCCAATGCTCGATTTTCTCGCTATAGGAGTGTACGTCTCGAGTTAGTCCACACCAGGTGCTAGGCAGAACCCTCTGGCCACAAGTCTTGCTTTGTGTACTATTACCTTACCAAGTTCAATGTATTTTCTTCTGAATACCTACGTGCAATCAATCACTTTTTGTCCTGTTGGTCACATGGTTGGCCACATGCTTTCTAACACTTCCATTTCTTGCAGCTTCCCACTTGTCTTTGTCAGGACAATTGAGTGCTTCTTCGACAGTCAATGGGTCTTTTGGAAAATGCTGGAAATCTATATTGACCTTGCAACATTGGCACTTCCTTGGTTTTCTCGTCCTTTGGGATCTTTTCAAATTAGGTTACTCGTCATAGTTCTCTTGATGATTTTCTTGATCTTGATTTTCTTGTTTTTCAGGAATTTCTTCTTGATTTTCTTTACAGTTTTCCCAGTTTCCCTGTTTCTATTGCTCGTGTCATCATCAGAAAAATGGTTCTTCCAATCTGTGTTATTATCAATGTCCAAGACAGATGAGAAGAGAGTTACTGTTTGCTTCTCGGTTGTGGTTCCTACTGCTGGTTCCCTTATCTTGAAAGGGTAAATCTTTTCTTTAAATTCAGTATTAATGGCATTGATCATGACTTGTGTGTTGATGTTCCACAACTTGAATCCGTTTCGATTTGGGAACACATCCATATAGACACATCTTTTCGCTCGCACTTCTAGCTTTGGAGTCTCCCTTAGCTTAGACCAAGCTTCACAACCAAACACTTTGATCAATTTCAGGTTGTCACTTTCAAGGTTTCTCCCATTCCACAGCATGAATAGAATTTTGTTTATGGCCATTGACATTGTTTTATTCTTGATGTAATTTGCACGAAGAATGGCTTCAGTCCATAATTTATGAGGTACTCCAGACTCTATTATCATGCATTTTGCTATGGTCAGCAAACTCTGGTTTAGGCATTCAGCCCTTCCATTTGGTTGAGGAAAGAACGGGATTGTCAGCCGTCTATATTTTCCCTTCTCTGTAAGAAAAACCGAGAATTCCTTGCTGACATACTCTCCCCAACTATCAGTGTGGTGGCATTGCAAACGTCTCGTGTTTCCTCTCGGCCTTGGCCATGTATTCTTTGAATTTCTCCATTGTGTCGTTTTTCTTCATTGTAGCCATTTCACTGTACCTTGAATGGTTGTCCAATAAGGTGGCAAAGTAGTGGCTTCCACTTGCATTTGATGATGGTTCAGGAATCTGACAAACATCACTATAATTATTATTATTATTATTATTGTTATTATTATTATTATTATTGTTACTTGCTAAGCTACAACCCTAGTTGGGAAAGCAGGATGCTATAAGCCCAGGTGCCCCCAACAAGGAAATTAGCCCAGCGAGGAAAGGAAACAAGGAAAATTAAATATTTTAAGAAGAGTAACAACATTAAAATAAATATTTCCTATATAAACTATAAAAACTTTTAACAAAACAAGAAGAAGAGAAATTAAATAGAATAGTGGTTTTAGTTACTTACAGGTGACGGGTTATGGGTAATGCATTTTTACTTAATGTTTGTTACTTGCAGATTTGGCATAGTTTATCGCAGCCGAGTACCTCTGCCTGTGCCCATTAATAAGAACTATGCTCATGGAAAGACGAAGTTAGCTGCCTGGTTCGTCTCTAACTGCGTTACCAAGTCTGGCAGAGCAACGAAAGTATTTGAATCAGAATATCATCATACAGTACTTTTCATCATTTCCCTCTTGAAAGATGTTCAGAATTTTTAAACATGAAATTTTAGAAGTTTTTTATTTATCTTTATTGTATTTTTGCTTCAGATATGTTACTCTATCATACAGTATTGTAATTTTTATGAACAATGGTGGAAGAATTTCCTGTCACTAATGACTGTAATTAGACGTTAAGTCCGTTGCTTTGCTAAAATCTTTTATTTTTTTTTAAGACTGTGTGGAATTTATTTTTGGTTAATTGTCGTAGTCAGAGTGATTTGAAATTGAAAGGGATAATATAGCATAAAATGTCATGTTTGTGTTATCAGCTTTCAAAGGTTTTTATTAGATTTCCTTCTAACACTTCAATTTTATAAGAGGCATTCCTACCAAAACTAAGATGAAGGTACCTACAGGAGACAGGCAATTTTATCTAAATCATTCACAGCCTTGTTGATAAAATTAGGATTGTTATTTGACTTTCTTACTCACAAGGCAGGAATTATTAGCACACATTATTACAGTAAATGTATTAAGTGGATTACCAAGTCTCCCTTTCAGTTGATATCTTGCTTGAAGCATTTTAGCTTGAATGAGTCAGACATTTGAGCAAGTCACCATTAAAGAATTAAAAGTGCTGCTCAGTGAATGTCTTCATGGGAGGTAAAAAGGGAAGTCAAAGCTGATGGGACTTAGCAAAGAATCTTTAGTTTTGCCATTTAGGTGCCACAGAAAAGGTTCATCATAAACATTACCTTTTTCATGGAGGTAATGTCTAACCTTTAGTAAAATGATCCTGGGGAAAGTAGAGGAAACAATATTGCTTGATCTCACCAGGGGCTCGAGATCTCCGAGAGAAGTCTCGTTCACTGATAACCATTGACTCTCACTAGTAGAATAGAATCAACCCGAACCTTCCTCTCCATCTGCGGAGGTACCAATACTGTACCTCTTCCCACACTTCCTAAAGATGTTCAGCCCAAGGAAGGTAGGGGAAAAAAGACGCCCTCTCTCCTTGCAACCTTCATCACCTGGCCGTGAGAGAGAGAGGATGCAAAAACCATGCCATAGAATTACCACTTGACATCTGAGTAACCAGATTCGAGGAAAGATGCTTTTGATCCGAAATCGGCCTCCGTAAGACTGAAGAAACATGGCCTACCTCGGTCTTTGACCCACCCCAGGCTCCTATGGATGTGAGCTCGTGGGCGGAAGATCCTTTCGATGGGGGTTCTGAACATTCAGATAGTATGCTACCTATGTTGGCCAGTCCAAAGATCTCTCCCTTGGAACAGAAGAATGCAGATCATGCCTTTCTGCGGGTTTTGTCCTGTATCCGCAAGATGAATTCGTTGGAAGAACCAGATTAAATTCCCACTGAAGGGAAAAGATACTGTCCTCGACTTCTTCTATGGCACCTCTAAGCCCACCAGGACGCAGCCTTGCCTTGGTCTAATGGGGTTAAGGGAGCTTAGAAGAGGGCATATGCCCAAGTGGCAGGAGTTCTGCAGTCCCTCAGGATGGTAAGCTCGTCTCGTTTGCATCTTCTACCGTAAGTATGACAGAGAAAATACCATGAGATCGTAGACGACGATTCGTCACCCCTTCTTATGGACCCAGTAATTCTGGCCTTGACCCAGAATATGCCCCTAAATAGGTTAATAGCTCTGTCAGTGGCTTTCTCTGTAGTGGACGCCGCAAACACGGAGCGGGTTACAAAGTGCTCTTTGTAAGCCGCTTCAGGGTTAGACTACTTGTTGAGAGTAGTAGGATACCTCTTCAGCAAAGAAGATTTTTCTGTCAACCAGAAGAAGGAAGCAAAATTCCAGAAACAGGTACCAAGGAGAGAAGCAATTAAGCTTCGCAACTCCTTGATGGACGGTCCCTCTCTCTTTAACGTGGAGGACATTGAGGCAGTCTCAGAGAAATGGAGGAAGGGGAGCCAAGACTCCCTTCTCCATCGGCCAATAACATCTTGCCCATACTCCTTGGTACCACTGCCGGAAAGCTCATTACCAGAAAGACATCAGGGACACGAGGGGGTCTCATTCCCTGAAGCAGGGTCCCAAACAGCCCTTGTTGGGCTTGAGGGTCAAGAAGTATAGGTGGAAGGCATGGCCGGTTCTGCTAAGGGGGCCATCCCTCCTACCAGACCACTGGTAGGAGGATGCCTACAGAGCAGGTGGTAGAGGTGGATGCTCCTTGCTTGGTCTTTGTCCTCTGAGCAGGATACAATACCAAAGCCCATTCACACACTCTCCCTCCTCTAATCATACATCCAGTGATGTCAAGTTCCTACTTGAAGGGATCCGCGAAAGATCTGGGCCTTCAGGCCGAAGTCCTGACCATGCTAGAGAAGGACACTTTCCAAGAGGTGCTAGATTGGTTCCCAGGCTTCTTCGGTCAACTCTTTCTTGTAGAAAAGGCATGTGGAGGCTGGAGACCAGTCATTGATCTCTTGGCCTTGAACGGATTTGTCCAGCAAACCCCGTTCAAGATGGAAGTGGCTCAAACGGTCAAACAGGCTGTCAGACCAAAGGACTGGACTTGAAGGACCCGTACTTCCAGGTCCCTATTCATCCATCATCAAGGAAGTACCTAAGATTCATCCTGGACATAAGATGTACTAATTCAAGGTGCTGTGGTTTGGCTTGTCCACAGCACCTCAGGTGTTCACACGGGTCTTCTCCTTAGTGGTCAACTTGGGTGCGCAAGAGCAGCATTCATCTACAGTACTTCGATACCTAGACGATTGGCTGATTCTTGCAGACTCAATGGAAATGCTTCTCCTTCATTGAGACAAAATCCTCGAGTTTTGCTGCAATCTGGAAATTGTGGTAAATCATGAGAAGTTTTCTCTGCAACCTTCACAAGACCTAGTATGTTTCAGGATGAGACTAGACATGCAACTAGGCAAAGTTTTCCTGTTCATTGGCAGAATAGAGAGACTAAAGCGGACAGCTCGCACCTTTCTCTTGCAAGACACGCTACAAGCACATCAGCCGAGGCTGCTGGGTCACCAGTCCTCCTTAGTGCGATTGGTTCCCAACAGCTGTTTTCACATCTAGTTTCTCCAGTGGTAGCTGAAGGCCTTCTGGTCTCAAAACCAAGACACTCCGATCCTTCCAGTTCTGATAAGGTCTGGGTGTTAGACACTAACCTGCTCAGGGGATTAGACCTTCTCTCTCCTCCACCAGAAATGATGCTCTTCACAGATGAATCAAAAGAATAGTGGTGGTGCACCTGTTGCTACACACGTCCTCCGGGCTATGGTTCGAGTCAGATGGATAATGTGTCATAAATCTCCTGGAAATGGGGGCAGCCTATCTAGCTCTCAAGCAATTCTATCAGCTCCTTTCAGGACATTCCGTGGTGCTGATTAGCAACAACACCATGGTAGTGGCATACATAAACAAACAAAGAGGTACTTTTTCACTGCCCTTCTGCCATCTAGCTGTGGAGATAATAAACGGGCGGAATACAACCTGATCGTACTATCGGCCCGCTTGATCCCAGGCAAGAGAAACTTTTCTGGCAGAAAAACTAAGCAGGAAGACTGAGAGAGTTGGCTCTTAGTGGTATTTGAAACATCAGATAGCTAACAAAGTCTTGACTTTGTGGGGTTTGCCGATGATAGCCCTATTTGCGACTTTTTTCAACCAGAAACTTCCTGTGTACTGCTTGTCAGTACCGGATCCCCAAGCCATCTGATAGGATGGTTTTCAACACCAAGGGGACAACATAGACGTCTGTGCGTGTCCACCCTTTTCTGCCTAGTTAGAAGGCTTTTAAACAAGGCAAAGGCATTGCAAGATCTCTCGATTACCCTCATAGCTCCAATGTGGCAACATGCCGAATGATTCCCGGACCGTCTACATGTGCTCACAGGGGCGCCGAGGAAGCTACCTCCTCTTCCCGATCTACTTAGACAACCAAAAGCCAATAGCTTTGCTATGTCTTCACACCCGCAGGTTATCCACCATCTTTAAGGGAGAGGCTTTTAGCAACCAGTTGTAAAGCGGATGTCAGGATACCGCTGGGAGTCTTCTTCAGCCGTCTATCAGCTGAAGTGGGCTATCTTTTGTGGTTGGTGTCATGGAAGGAGTATCGCTCCTCTCAGTACCACTATTCCAGTGATAGCAGAGTTTGTGTTGTACCTCAGGGATGAAAAAGTCTGCTCGGTCTCAGCAGAGGAAGGTTGCCGCTCAGCCTTGAGCCTCGCTTATAGATTAAGTGGCGTTAACATATCCTCCTCAACAGAATTGTCCCTCCTTATACGGAGTTTTGAGCGTATGTGTCCCCACTCTGAAGTCAGACCTCCTTGGAACATGGTACGTGTACTACAAGCCATGAAAGGAGCACCTTATGAGCCAATGCGTCAGTCATCAGACCACCACTTGACGTTTAAGACGGTCTTCCTTTTAGCCCCGGCTTCTGCGAAGAAAGTCAGTGAGCTATATTGTCTGTTTTACGATGTCATCCATTGAAGGGACTGGGGGCTAATGACACTCAATTTTGTACCTGAGTTCGTTGCTAAGACTCAAAATCCAACTTTAGCGGATGCTAGATTTGGGCCCTTCCAGATTGAGAGTCTCCGTTCTTTAATCGATGACCCAGATCAGCCATTACTATGTTCTGTAAGGGCGCTGAGGAGTTATCTCAAATGAACCACAGGAGCTCGCCCATATGTCAACACACTGCTTGTCAGTACGGGCAGGGTCAAGAAGAGGGTCATTCAAAATATGATCTCTGCCTGGATTTGTCAAGTTATTTATTGAGCCTTGAATTTGGACTCTCCTCCACAAGGTTTTAGACCCAAAACTCACCATGTCAGGGCATAGGCACATCCCTGGTGTTCAAAAGGAACTACTCTGTGGTGCAGGTATTACAGACGGTTGTGTGGAAGCGTCAGACGACCTTCACAGCCCACTACCTGCAACACGTAACCCTCAGGAACCTGGTCACCTTTTCCATAGGTTCTGTGGTCGCTGCACAACATGTGGTCAGAAACACCTCGGCTCCCTTGTAGGATAAGTAGCAGTTTGTCGAGGGTAGACATTACCTGGTAGTAAGTCTAGAATAAATGTGCGAGGGACTAGCCTCTGTTCTTCATTCTCGCCTCTCTTTGGGTTTCAGCATCCGAGGAACTCTGTAAGTTGGCCTCCTCACACTGCAGGTGGGTGCCATAGTCCCTTGTGTAACCGGATGTATGTACAATACAGTATATGTATTTGTCGTGTCCCCGTTCTCCCAGCGAGGTGGAATCGAGCAATGTCTAGGTTAAGTGTGGAGTTTAGCTCCAAGTTTTCCGTTACCTGGTCAAGTCATACTGTTTAGTTCACACACAATCAGAGGCTGTTAGGTCTCGCACATTTTGAGAGTCAGCGAGGTGTCAGGGTGTCTCTATTAAAGCTGGTAGGAAGTACAGAATCACACCCCTAGTCAGAAATCAGCTATTTGGTTAGGACTTCCACCTACCTAAGGGTGAGTCTCCACAGTAAAAAATGAGATGATTTGTCTTAGGTGCCAGAAGAAATGACCAATTTGGAAATAAGTTGTATTTTTCCTAACCATACAAACCTTGAGCTCTTTACACAGATCCCACCATCACCTAACCCTCAGAAAGTCTTGCCTGCCATTGAAAAGTGAATGTATGTGTGAGCTTGTCTACCCCCGCTACCCCTCCTGCTAGTTAGCAGAGGGTTGTTATACCTCGCTAAAAATTTGTTTGGCGAGTTTTTAGCTTTTGCGGGAATGATATCATTAGTAAAGAGCTCAAGGTTTGTATAGTTAGGTAAAATATGAATTATTTCCAAGTTTGTAATTTTTCATGTTTTTCCTTCAATTGACACTAATATTAACTTACAGTACAGTACTTCAATGCACCTTTATTCTGTATATTGAATGTCATAATTGTATGATGACAGTAAAATAGAGGCAAATTTTATTGTCTGTAGTGCAAATGTTACTGTAATGGGATTTTACATAGTTGGATGGCTTACCATATAGCTTACATAAATTTAGGTAACCCTGTGCTCTGATAAACAACTTTCTTTTCTGGGCTCAATCCTGTGCCGCCCAGTGAAATGCTCCTAATGCACCATTTCTAAGGAATATAACTGCTAATATTACCAGAGAAAAAATGTATAGGAATGCTAGGTTGAACTAGCTCGCTCACCTAATGGTGTCGGTATAGACTGGGGCGAAATACCAGAGGTCTCGTACCATTTAGACTTCTCCTCTTCGAAATCCCTGAATAGTGAGGTGCGGTTCAACCTCCCCTGCCTCGCAGATCAGTACTACTAACTCTACCCACGCTTGCCCATCACTCCTTTATAGCACCTGTTGTTATTAAGTCCAACGTGTTTTTTCTCGTGTTTACCCTTGGATTTATCATTATTTTCTCATCGATGGCCGATTCCCAAGATACCCCATCGAAGTTAAGTACTTTATCCATGAGTTTAAGCGTGATTGGGCAGCGCAGCCTTTGTTTTTATTAATTGTGAAGTGTTTATATATCAACGGCGTCCCCGTTCTTACCGTTCATGGTTCGGCTCTGCCCTTTCTCGCTAGTTCGTTCGTCATTAATATTCGTTCGTCATTAATATTCGTTCGAACTTTTAGGAGTTTTTTCCTTACATTCAGATAGTACACCGATTATATGCTTTCATCTAGCATTATTTTTATGTTATCCTATGATATCAGTGTTAGCGTTTCATCAAGGCGTAGGTTATGTTGGTATGCCTGCATTCGTGCATGTTGGTGGATAGCGTCACCAATGAGATTGTTTCGCTAGTTCTAGGAGCAATTAAAGACGACCGTCTCACTTATTGTTATTAAACCTTTTAGTTTTATTATGCTCCACCTAGTTTTACATTTGGTTCGAGTGGGACTCTCGCGTATCTTTGTTTTTACTGTTCGATTTACTGCTTCAGTAACTAGGTTGGTACCCCTGCTTTCCATCTGCGGATGGCGTCATGCTTCCTCCCTTACCACTCGCCCGAGTCCCTCTCTCGCCATATTATTTCTGCATGCCTAGCCTTACTTACGTGATTTCGCTTTTAATTCATTAATTATTTTTATGTATTTGTGCATTGATATTGTATTTATTGCTTTACTCCGTTATGATCATATTTTTGGGATTTTCATGTCATGTTGAGGGGATCTCCAGTTGGTAGCCCTGTCTTCCACCACCCGCACTGGTGATTCCCCGGTACCATACCCCCCACCCCCCACAGGTTGGGGAAGCTATTCCATCCCCCCCCCTCCTCCTGTGTACACCCTTCCTCTCACTCGATGGTTGTTGGTTATGACATACGGGTCAAGTATGCTCTTTCCTCAGTCTTCCCTCAACGTTCCGACATATTGAGGACTGAGTGTACCCACGGGGTGTGACTTAGTCTCATTCATACCGGGCGGTTTTTCGTCTCCCCCCCTCCCGTCGCCCCGATTGGCCATTGGTCGGGGGAGGGGGAGGACCGGGACCACCGGGGACTATCACACGTGATTAGTCGGTATTACTACACCTTCTTGGTGTAACCTTTGCTTTTAGCTATGGTTGTAAGAATGAGCACTTCTAATTAGGAGTGTCCCCACCTACGGTACCTCCTGCTATTATCGTCCGCATAGGACTTATTAATATCCCATATCATTTTATATTATATTCTACATGGATCATTATCTTCGTCCCGGTACCTCCGGGAGGGTAGTGGGGGTTCCATTGGCTCCCCCCGCGCTCCCCCGTTGTACCCTCCCGTCATCAGACATCGGAGCCTCCGGGCTCTTAACTACAGGATCTGTTGACACTGACACAGTTTTTGATTCCTAACCTCCCTCCGGGAGCCCTATTCAATTACAGACATTAGTTTTAGATCATAATTGGAGTTCTTTATTTATGTATTTTAAGGATGTATCTTAAGTTACTTTAAGTTTACTTTAAGTTACTTTAAGTTTACTTTAAGTTTACTTTACCAGCCCTGTTCCCCGGCCCCTGGGGCCCCGGAACTAGTTATGATTATCATTATTCATCACTGTTTTTTGCATCCTTTTTCATCCCCGGCTCTGCTGGGTTGCTCTTGGAATAGTCTCAGTTCTCTGCATGTTTAGTCTAAGGCTATACATTTTATTTTATTGGCAGGTCCCGGACCCTCCGGGACCCCTTATAGAGAAACTAGTAGATGCTCATAGACTATTCCTTTTACAGGTGGTCCGTTGCCGGATGACAGCCTGCGCGGCCGTCCTTCAACAACCTTGCGGACATGCGGTCTGTCGGTCCCACGCTGACTGTGGGATTCAGATGGACGATATTGTTGTATGGCACCCTGACAACTGCCTTGTCTGTTATGACCTTATCTCCACCCTCTCTTCAGATTCGGTGAGCCTCTTTCAGTCGTTTTTGTATTTACATCCCTTTGCCTTCTGTTATGAATCTTCGGTTTCATTCATCAGTTTGTCCCTCGGGTTTGCTAACCTTATCCCCGTCCTTTCAGAGTTCCCAGGCGGCTAAAACCTCAGCAAGAGCCACTTTGAAAGTGTGGGTAGGCGGCTTCGCCCGTAACGTTAAGGCCAAGAAACCCTATGTCCTCTCCGAAGATTATTGTAATCTTATCTACCCAAACGCAAAATCTTCGGCAGCAGTGCCTAAGGAAGTGGCGGATCTTATAATTGCCGACATTGCAGAAACTGTGGAACTCAATCTCGTTCAGGATACAGACATCGCTGACGACCCGGACCCCATTGAAGACAATGTTGCGGCTCTGAACTTAGACATAGAGCCCGTGGTTTTAGACGAATCGGAAATAGGTAAGGTGGTAGGTGAGGCAGGTGGGTCTGGCGCTAAGACCTCTCTTCTTAGCCCCTCTATTTCTTCAACTTCTAATAATTCTTCCTTTTTAGGTTTTGAAGGGAACTGCGAAGCCTCTCCGAGATCGCACCCGGTTCCTCCCAAGGTCAAATCTCAGAAGAGACATTTAGTGAGGACTCGTAAGAATCCCACACTACCTAGATCATCCAAGCCCAAGAAGGCTCCCCTCCCCAGAGCCCCTAGTGGCTCGGCTAGCACCGCCCCTATGTCTCAGGACCCGGAAGTGCAGTCATCCCCCTTAGTTACCACGACCAACCTCGACCCGGTGGCTCTCACCAATATGATGACGAGGGTCGTTTCAGAGCAGATTAGCTCTATGCTTTCTGCCGTCACCAGGAGACTAGACACCCTGGAAGGAGGACTGCCTCAACAACAGCAGTTCCTCATCCCGGACGCCTCAAAACTCCCGCCTTTCATGAAGAACAACCCGTGGAAAATGGCGCTCCACTGTCCTTTCACGGACGGAATGTTAACCATTGAGGGTTTTGGGACCCGGCCCATTGAAGATTTTGAGTTCTTCCCTCCCGGCCTTCAATTCCCTTTCCCCGGCTTCACCCGGCTTACGGAAGAGGCTCTTGTCCGGCTAGATAAGGTCCCTAAAGAGACCGTTATTTTTCCGAAGGAACAGGCTCAGTCTGTTTGGGTTAGAACCTTAAACGAGTGGGGTTGTACAAACACCATGCTGACCTCCCACAAGAGTACTTACACCATGTTTCTTGTGGACGAACAGACCCCCACACCTTGCGTCACCAAAATGGTTGAATTAGCACTTCAGGCAGTGGCCGAAGATAAACCTTTGCCACAACTCCGGGAGACAGATCCTACATCTCTTCTGCTCCCATCAGATAATGAATGTTGGCTTAACATCCAATCGACATTCACTTCTGGTAAGCTATCCGCTGACTGTGCATCGACGCAATTCAGCGAATGCCTCCCAAGACTACCTGAAACCTTAATCCGACTCGAGTTCGAGTCCCGGTCTAGGTTTAGCCGGAGCCTCAACGTCTCGACTATGGCGGAGATGTTTTCTCTTACCTATGACGAGGAGCACGCCTTTAAGGTTATGACTAAAGCCACCCTGCAATCTTTGTTAGCAGATTGCTATGACTTCTTGGTGGCCAGAAGACGTTGCCGTAGGCATGTCTTATCTGAAGCTACTATCTGCCATGAGCCAAATAAGCTCATTAAAGCCTCTGCTTGGGGTCCGGACCTGTTCCCGGAGGACATGGTCAACTCGGTATTGAGCGAAGCTGCCAGAGTAAACCAGAGCCTTAAGGTCCGTTGGGGCCTCACTCCCAAACGGAAGTTCGAACAATCGAGCATTCACTCCCGGGGCAGGAAGAGGCTACGCCCTTATAGCTCTACTCAATTCCGCCAACCTCTTCAAGTAGTCCAGTCGGTCCGGTCACTCGGTGCATCCAGCCCTCTACCTCCAAGTCTCAGCCCCAAGAGAAGTATGTCCTCGTCCCTGAAAGCCAAGTGGCCTCGAACTCTTTTACCTCTCCTGTTTATAACCCGGTCTATGAGTCCCGGGTTTCCTCCCAAGGATACCAACGAGGCAAGGGCCCCGGTTCGAGAGGTTCTTTTCAGAACAGAGGCAAAGGGAGATATTTCTCCCGTGGAAAAGGGTCACATGGTGGCCGAGGCGGTAAAACCTCCAACTACTGAAGATCTTCAGGTAGGAGGGAGACTTTATGCGTTCCGGAGTCGCTGGAGGTTCAGTCTTTGGGCCTTCAGCATAATCTCCAAGGGCCTGGGGTGGAGTTGGATAAAAGGGCCTCCTCCACCGAACAAATTCCATCAACCCTCGACACCGGACCTACTTCTGTTTACCCAAGATCTTCTTCGCAAGAACGCGATCAAGGAAACGAAACATCTGAAGTTTCAAGGTCGCTTATTCAGCGTTCCGAAGAAAGACTCCGACAGCCGGAGGGTCATCCTCGATCTGTCCCGACTAAACTTGTCCATTCAATGCGACAGGTTTCACATGCTTACCGTCTCGCAGGTGCGAACCTTGCTTCCCCGTGGGGCCGTCACCACCTCCATCGATCTTACCGATGCTTACTATCACGTTCCAATAGCGAGACACTTCCGCCCATTCCTAGGATTCAGACTGGACAACAAGGCTTACACGTTCAAAGTGATGCCTTTCGGGCTCAACATCGCACCCAGAATCTTCACGAAACTGGCGGAATCGGTCATTCAGGAACTCCGATCCCACGGAATCCAAGTCGTCGCATACCTGGACGATTGGCTAATCTGGTCAGACAACGTCGAGGATTGTCTCAAGGCAACAAACAAGGTGATCCAGTACCTTCAGTTTCTGGGATTCCAAATAAACTTCAGAAAGTCTCGTGTGACACCAGAGACCAGATTTCAGTGGCTGGGATTGCGGTGGGACCTACGTTCTCACACTCTATGTCTCCCCAGGTCCAAGAGGATAGAGATTGTGAAAAATACCAAACGCTTTCTCGGGGAAAAGATAACTTCCAGAAGGAACCAGGAGAAGATTCTAGGGTCCCTACAATTCACTTCAGTGACAGACCTCCTTCTGAAAGCGAAACTGAAAGACATCAACCGGGTTTGGCGCTCCAGAGCAAACAACAAATGTCGAGACAAGAAGACACGCCTTCCTCCCATTCTTCGGAAGAGGCTTCTCCCATGGACAACCGCCAAGAGCCTATCAAAGTCGGTTCCGTTGCAGTACCCCCCTCCAAGGATAGTCATCCACACGGATGCCTCCCTATCAGGTTGGGGAGGCTATTACCAACACAGGAAGGTTCAGGGCCTTTGGTCCACAATGTTCCAACAATTCCACATAAACGTCCTGGAGGCCATGGCGGTCTTACTAACTTTGAAACGTCTTTCCCCGGCCAAGAAACAACATCTGAGGATAGTCCTCGACAACGAAGTCCTAGTCCGTTGTCTAAACAGAGGGGGCTCCAAGTCAGGTCCCATCAATCATGTGATGGTAACAATCTTCTCCCTGGCGGCCTCAAACCAATGGCACCTATCAGCCGTCCATCTGGCTGGAGTTCGGAACGTTGTGGCAGACGCACTCTCCAGGACGACACCGTTGGAGTCAGAATGGTCACTAGATCGCAAATCCTTTCAATGGATCCTCTCCCAAGTGCCGGATCTCCAGGTAGATCTCTTCGCGACGGAGTCCAACCACAAACTGAAATGTTATGTGGCCCCCAACCTGGACCCTCGGGCTTACGCCACGGATGCCATGTCTCTCGACTGGAACACCTGGGAAAGGATTTACCTTTTCCCACCGGTGAACCTACTGATGAAGGTGCTGGACAAACTTCGAACCTTCAAAGGTCAGGTAGCCCTGGTGGCCCCCAATTGTCCCAAGAGCAATTGGTTTCCTCTTTTACTGGAGCTGTATCTCCACCCTCACCAGATTCCCAACCCAACTTTGACCCAGATAGTACAAACGTGCACTGTGTTCGCTTCCTCAAACATTCGGAACACCCTAACTTTATGGACTTCATGAAGTTTGCAGCACACAAAGGGGCTAACATAGACCCCCAGAATACTTTATTCCTAGAATCTGACAAGAGAGACTCCACTCTTCGTCAATATGACTCAGCGGTCAAAAAACTAGCAAAGTTTTTGAAGGATTCTAATACTGTCTTTATGACACCTAACCTAACAGTAACCTTTTTTAGAACCTTGTTTGAGTCGGGCTTAGTAGCTAACACTATTACTACCATCAAGTCTGCCTTGAAGAAGATTTTCCTAATTGGCTTTAATATAGATCTAACAGATTCATTGCTAGCTTCGATCCCAAGAGCCTGTGCCAGACTGAGACCATCTTCTCGTCCTAGCTTGATTTCCTGGTTTCTCAATGATGTTCTTAAACTAGCGTCAGAAACCATCAACGATTCATGTGAGTATATCCCTCTACTCAGAAAAACTCTCTTTCTCGTGAGTTTAGCATCTGACGCCAGGATTTCGGAATTAGCTGCCTTATCAAGAGACCCAGGCCACATTGAGTTCCTTCCGTCAGGAGAGGTCCTCCTCTCCCCAGACAAGGTCTTCTTGGCCAAAAATGAAGACCCTCAGAATAGATGGTCCTCCTGGAAAATTATCCCTCTCCCTTAGGATCCCTCCCTATGCCCGGTTACCACTCTAAAATCCTTTCTATTAAGGACTTCCTATAAGACCTCGGGACCCTTGTTCATCAGAGAGCGGGGAGGGACTATAACTTTGAAAGGGATCAGACAACAAATCTTGTATTTCATTAAACAGGCCAATCCAGAGTCTTTTCCTCACGTCCACGACATTCGGGCGGTAGCGACCTCGATAAATTTTTTCCATCACATGAACTTTACAGATCTCTCTAAATATACCGGATGGAAATCCCCCTCAGTGTTCAAGCGGCACTATCTTAAACACCTAGAGGCCCTTCAACTCGCTACCGTAGCCGCAGGGAGCGTGGTATCCCCCGGACAAATTCCTTCCTAACTAATTCCTGAATCCGATATCTTCCACTTTCTTCCTCTTACCTGCCTCACTTACAATTCCTACCTGAGTTTGGTTTGTTATATCACACCCATGGGTGTTCCCATTTCGTAACATTGCTTATTTTATTATCATTGATCAATTTACTTTTACCATACGAACTGTATTTCTTTAGTGTCCAAGTTTATATAGTATGTTCCAGTATTTGACCTTAGTTGGTTTTATTTCAAGTTTACTGTTCATTTGTCTTCCCTTACTGGGATATTATACCTTATCATGCTGATGTTATTAAAGACGACCGTCTTCTACGTTAACTCTTGATTAAACCACTATTTGTTATGTTGATTTTAATTCGTTCCCTTATAGTTAATGAAGTTTGGGTTCGTTTCTCTGGTACTATTTCACTGGGCGGCACAGGATTGAGCCCAGAAAAGGGATTTTGACGAAGGAAAAATCTATTTCTGGGCGAGAGACCTGTGCCACCCAGTGAACCCACCCTAGTTGCTCCCCCCCCGATCAGACCCCAAACTTAAGGGTGCTGTAAGGAGTGATGGGCAAGCGTGGGTAGAGTTAGTAGTACTGATCTGCGAGGCAGGGGAGGTTGAACCGCACCTCACTATTCAGGGATTTCGAAGAGGAGAAATCTAAATGGTACGAGACCTCTGGTATTTCGCCCCAGTCTATACCGACACCATTAGGTGAGCGAGTTAGTTCAACCTAGCATTCCTATACACTTTTTCTCTGGTAATATTAGCAGTTATATTCCTTAGAAATGGTGCATTAGGAGCATTTCACTGGGCGGCACAGGTCTCTCGCCCAGAAATAGATTTTTCCTTCGTCAAAATCCCTTTTGTAAGAGGTCATTCATTTTTGACATATACTGTATTTTCTTTTTTCTCTGTCAATTGTTTACAGTGAGCCCTCGCTACTTCGCGGTTCGACCATTGCGGATTCACCACTTCGCGGGTTGTTTTCATAACCCATATATATATACATATCGCGGATTTTCCGGAAATTTCGAAAATACCGCGATATCTGAAGACCCCAAATACGATATTTCGTTACCTGTAATTCCATTAATACTGTAATTAGTAATATCTGCTCTTACTGATTGTTCATTGCATTACATATGACATATAATTCAGCACAGAAAGAAATAAAACACGAAAAGAGAATGTGATCATTCGATAATTCAGTACTGTATACAGTACGTAGTAAAATTAAATCGAACATGAAACGCAAATCAGATGCAGTCATACCATATTAGAATGGTGTAAGGCTGCTGATGGCTACTACTGTACAGTACTACAAATGTAATGGATGTGCTTCTTTTCCATGAATCTTTTGTATGTATACGTACGTAGTACTGCATCCAATAATATTCTTTGTTGCAAAAATCACATCTCGAATAAGCGTACGAGAGAGAGAGAGAGATAGAGAGAGAGAGAGAGAGACACATCCTACAACAAGAGCGTAAAATAGCGTACGTAAAGCTGTATTATTATTATTGTTATTATTATTATTATTGTTGTTGTTGTTATTAAAATTATTATTGTTATTATTATTATTATTATTATTACAGTATCATTATTTATGATTATTATTATTATTATTACTGTACAGTATACTGTACGCAGGGTATCTTGTACTTTGAATTGGTAACCTACGTAGCATATAAGACGGGTTGTGATTGGTTCAAGCGCTGATAGATGACGAATCAGAACCCAAGTTTTGTTATCTAGCCTGTGATTGGTGTTTTGCCCGCATCTCCAACTTCCAGCATCTACGTATTCGCGGTCACTTTCTCTCCCGCCGTATCGCTGTGTAGACGTTGTTAAGTTATTGTGAACTTCAATCTGTGCTGTGCGTGACTGTTTTAAGTTGAACTTTTTGTTGAACTTTCTTTTAAACCCTACTGTACAATGCCTCCCAAGCATTCTGCTTCTACTAAGGCTGGTAGTGAGCCTAAACGCCACCGAAGGATGATGACGATTGCTAAGGTGACGCTTCTCGATATGTTAAAAGACGGTAGAAGTTACGCGGCTGCAGACCTCGAAGACCTGACGAAATCAGCCAGTGAAGAAGACAGTGAAACACAGGAAGAGATCCAAGAAATTGTCGAAGAAACGGGCTTAACATTAGAACAGTTTGCCAAGCTCTGCAACCTTGCGAAGGAGGTGAAAGAAATGTCGCAAGAGTGGGACGAGGATATGGTTCGTTCTCTGCAATTCTGCAACAAGATCGATGACATCATGACTCCCTACAGGATGCTCTTCGAGCGAAAAAAGAAGCAGCGGCAGCAACTTCCGATCACAATGTTCTTCCAGCCTCGCAAAAAAGAGCCAGTTCCTCCTGCTACTATGCCCTTGGAAGAAATTGAAGAAGTGTCCCAGAAATAAGTTGAAGAGGTGTCCCAGGAAAAGACACCTCCGTCTGAAGAGACGTAAAATACTATCATTGGCTGCACAGTAGAAGACATCATCAGCTTCATCATCATCATTTCTATTGTGCAACAAATTCATCGCCATCATCATTCAAGTTTTTCTTGAACTTCTTTCGTGGTGAGTACAGTAACAATCTTTATTTTTTTACTTTAATATTCTAACATTTTAATATTTGTGCCTGTTTTAGTTTAGTATGCATTAAGTTAAAGGGAAGGTTTTAAAAGTCTGAAGAGTATACATGTTATAACCTATCATATTTTTTTGTTTAAAATTTACATTTATGTACGTAAAACAATCTCTCTCTCTCTCTCTCTCTCTCTCTCTCTCTCTCTCTCTCTCTCTCTCTCTCTCTCTCTCTCTCTCTCTCGTAAATTGTTTTCCTGCTTTGCTATGTACAGTATGTACTGTATGATTTTATATAGATACGGTAAATAATATTTGTAATAACATATTTTCTAAAAGCTTTTACTGTAAATATCATTATTTATCACTTTCATCATGCGCGTTAAATGCCTTCTTTGTTTACTGAGCGTACTTTATGACGCCGTCGTTTCAGGCAGCGTCATAAAGAAAAACATTTCATTTGGAAGTCCTAAGAAAAATTAAGTAAAACACTGGTAATAACAAAATCAACATACTGTATAATCAATATAATCGATGCAAAAACTAACCTATACACAGATGTGTACAGTACACTAAATGCGTTTGTTTCTTCATTATGATCAGAGATGAACGTAAACAAAACATTGGTTGCCATTTCTTATCGTGCTTTTTGGCGTGTTTAGGAAACGCATGATATAAAATCGCCTTTAATATTTGTGCCTATTTTAGTTTAGGGTACTGTAGTACATGCATTAAGTGTTCTGTACATTAAAGGGTAGTTTGTTAACAGTACTACGTACAAGGGAAGGTTTTAAAAGTCTGAATATACATGTTAAATAAATAGGTAAATATGGTGTCACTACTTCGCTGATTTTCACCTATCGCGGTCGGGTCTGGAACCTATCTACCGCGATAAACAAGGGTTCACTGTATATTGATATAGACTTTTAAGATAGAACTCAATACAGAAAATGGACAACCACTGTATTCTTTGTTGATTCACATTGTGAAATCATCAATAAAATCTTGGTTTTCACAATCTTTAAATGCATTTGTGCTTATGTTGAAGTTTTTCTGACTGTCCTAAAAGATACTCTTTTGATTTCCT
Organism: Palaemon carinicauda; assembly: GCF_036898095.1. Classification (NCBI taxonomy): domain Eukaryota; kingdom Metazoa; phylum Arthropoda; class Malacostraca; order Decapoda; family Palaemonidae; genus Palaemon; species Palaemon carinicauda. Next base: position 38,447,463 of record NC_090757.1, on the reverse strand, counting down.
TAGGTTAGTGAAAACGCTTCAAAAATGGGTTACAATTGATGTATATGGAGATTGCAGTCCGCTTAAATGTTCCAGGGGTAATCACAACTGCTACGGAATGCTTGATCGGGACTACAAGTTCTATTTATCCTTTGAGAACTCCCTCTGCAAGGATTATGCAACCGAAAAGATATTCAATGCTCTTAGGTAATTTACTTTTTATTTTCTTTGAATCTCCCCTTATGTTCATATTGTTTTGTCACCGAAGGCAATTGCAACAGCAGTGTTACCCAAAAAACTCTTAACTCTCTCATTCACCTCTTCAAGATACCATGCCTCCGGCCAACCAAGGCTTATATCCAATGTGTAATGGCAGCCAGCTTTACCTAACTGGTCATTCTCTGACGTTGCTTGCAATATCATTGTTTACAACCTCCACCCGTTTCAGCTGCTTCATCAAAAGTTTTGCATTACCAACAGTTTTGGAAAACTGAATTATTTTTTTTTTTTTTTTCCTTGAGTGTTCAAGCAAAAAATGTGCATACTGTATGAAGGGAAATTTTTTACTGAGGTAAAAATCGCTTGAAACTGCGTGTGTGGTTTATGGGCATCGCTGGACTGAATTTGTGTTAGTCTTGTTAGTAACTGACCACCAAAAAAGTGCATATAGAGGGAAATTTTTGCTTGTGTGACAATTTGAATTTTCAAGCTCATATACTGATTTGCTTTTATTGATTTAGTCATAGCCTGAGGTATTACTGTTTGCTTTGTCAGTACTGTACATATACTAATTGGACAAGAAGATTCTTATGAAGCATAACTATCCTTGACTAAATTTTTACCTAGATGAAACTGTCCATTTCAGCTTTTGAAGGGTTTTAGTTCCAAGATGCATACTGTATTGAATATATAGAATTGGATTTACCTGTTGCTGGTATGATTGCAGATGCAATATATTTAGGTCCCTTATAATTGAAACCGCGGGGGCATAAACACAATTAGAATAGTGCCAACGTATCCCTGAGTGTCGTAAGAGGTGACTTAAAGGGATGGGACGAGGGGGCTGGCAACCCCCTCTCCTGTATTTTAATCCTGTGAGACATCAAAGAGGTGGAGCTGGGGGGAGAGTGACTGCTCCCTGCACTGTAGTTTTGGGGTGTTTGAATGTGCGTGGATGTAGTACGATAGACAGTAAAAGATGTGAGATTGGAAGTATGTTTAGGAATAGAAGGATGGATATATTGGCCTTGTGTGAGACAAAGATAAAAGGGAAAGGTGAAGTGATGTTTGGTGAAATGTCTGGTAGTGTCTGGGATTGAAAGGGGAAGAGCAAGAGAAGGTGTGGCTTTATTGCTGAGTGAATGGATGACAGGTAAAGTAGTGGAATGGAAGGAGATATCATCTAGGTTAGTGTGGGTAAAGGTTGTGTTGGGTAGGGAATATTGGGCTTTTATCAGTGCGTATGGGCCAGGTTGTGAGAAAAGTGAAGAAGAGCAGAATGAGTTCTGGAATAAATTAACTAGGTGTGTAGAAGGACTGGGTAGAAGGAATTATGTAGTTGTCATGGGTGACTTTAATGCTAGAGTGGGCGCTGTAGAGGTAGAAGGTGTCATTGGGAAGTATGGCATACCAGGTGAAAATGAGTGTGGTGAGAGACTGGTAGATATGTGTGTTGAGCAAGAGATGGTGATAAGTTCTAGCTTTTTCAAAAAGAAAGATAAAAACAAGTATACATGGGTAAGAGTGGCAAATGGAAGAGTGGTAGAAAGGGCGTTAATTGATTATGTGTTGATAACTAAAAGAATGTTTGGAGGATTGAAAGACGTGCACGTGTTTAGGGGTATGGCTAACGATGTGTATGATAATATTTTGGTGGAAGGAAAATTAGTTGTAGCAAAAGAGTGGGGGAATAGGGTAGGTGGATGTAAAAGGGAGCTAGTGAGGGTTGAAGAGCTAATAAAACCGGGGGTAAAAAGTAAATATCCAGAAAGGTTGAAAATGGTATATGACGAAGTGAAAGAAAGAGAAACCGGTAATTCAGAGGAGGAGTAGAAGTTAGTAAAAGAAAATTTTGTTGGGATTGCAAGTGATGTGTCTAGTAAGAAGTTTGTTGGAGGCAGCATGAGGAAGGGCAGTGAATGGTGGAATGAAGGAGTGAAGGTAAAAGTGGAAGAGAAAAAGAGGGCTTTTGAAGAATGGCTGCAGAGTAAAAGTGTAGAGAAATATGAAAGATAGAGAAAAATGTGGAAGTAAAGCGCAAGGTACGTGAGGCAAAGAGGACAGCTGACCTGAGGTGGGGTCAGAGATTGGGTCAGTCATATGAAGAGAGTAATAAGAAGTTTTGGAAAGAAGTGAAGAGAGTAAGGAAGGCTGGTTCAAGAATTGAAGAGACAGTGAAAGAAGGAAATGGAAGGTTGTTAAAAGGAGAGGAGGCAATGAAAAGGTGGGCGAAGTATTTTGAAAGTTTACTAAATGTTGAGGATAATAGGGAGGCAGATATAATTGCTGTTGCAGATGTTGAGGTGCCAGTGATGGGAGATGAGAATGAGAGAGAGATTACAAGAGAGGAAGTTAGGAGAGCACTAGATGAAACGAGAGTAGGAAAAGCATCTGGTATGGATGATGTGAGAGCTGAGATGTTGAAGGAAGGGGGTGTGACTGTACTTGAATGGTTGGTGAGATAGTTTAATATGTGTTTTGTGTTGTCAATGGCACAAGTAGATTGGGTTTGTGTGTGGATTTTACCACTATATAAGGGTAAGGGAGATGTGCATGAGTGTTGTAATTCAAGGGGTATTAGTTTGTTGAGTGTAGTTGGAAAAGTGTATGGTAGAGTACTGATTAATAGGATTAAGGATAAAACAGAGAATGCAATATTAGAAGTACAGGGTGGTTTTAGAAAAGGTAGGGGTTGTATGAATCCGATTTTTACAGTTAGGCAGATATGCGAGAAATATTTAGCAAAAGGTAAGGAGGTGTATGTTGCGTTTATGGATCCGGAGAAAGCGTATGATAGAGTTGATAGGGAAGCAATGTGGAATATGATGAGGTTATATGGAGTTGGTGGAAGGTTGTTGCGATCAGTGAAAAGTTTCTACAAAGGTAGTAGAGCATGTGTTAGGATAGGGAATGAAGTGAGCGATTGGGTTTTGGTGAGAGTGGGGCTGAGACAGGGATGTGTGATGTCGCCGTGGTTGTTTAACTTGTATGTTGATGGAGTGGTGAGAGAGGTGAGTGCTTGGACGAGGATTGAAACTGGTAGACGAGAAGGACCATGAATGGGAGGTAAATCAGTTGTTGTTTGTGGATGATACTGTACTGGTTGCAGATGCGCAAGAGAAGCTTGGCCGATTAGTGACAAAATTTGGGTGTGTGAGAGAAGGAAGTTGAGAGTTAATGTGGGTAAGAGTAAGGTTATGAGATGTACGAGAAGGGAAGGTGGTGCAAGGTTGAATGTCATGTTGAATGGAGAGTTACTTGAGGAGGTGGATCAGTTTAAGTACTTGTGGTCTGTTGTTGCAGCAAATGGTGGAGTGGAAGCAGATATACATCAGAGAGTGAAAGAAGGATGCAAAGTGTTTGGGGCAGTTAAGGGAGTAGTAAAAAATAGAGGGTTGGGCATGAATGTAAAGAGAGTTCTGTATGAGAAAGTGATTGTACCAACTGTGATGTATGGATAGAAGTTGTGGGGAATGAAAGTGACGGAGAGACAGAAATTGAATGTGTTTGAGATGAAATGTGTAAGGAGTATGGCTGGTGTATCTCGAGTAGATAGACTTAGGAACGAAGTGGTGAGGGTGAGAACGGGTGTAAGAAATGAGTTAGCAGCTAGAGTGGATATGAATGTGTTGAGGTGGTTTGGCCATGTTGAGAGAATGGAAAATGGCTGTCTGCTAAAGAAGGTGATGAATGCAAGAGTTGATGGGAGAAGTACAAAAGGAAGGCCAAGGTTTGGGTGGATGGATGGAGTGAAGAAAGCTTTGGGTGATAGGAGGATAGATGTGAGAGAGGCATCAGAGCGTGCTAGAAATAGGAACGAATGGCGAGCGATTGTGACGCAGTTCCGGTAGGCCCTGCTGCTTCCTCCGATGCCTTAGATGACCGCGGAGGTAGCAGCAGTATGGGATTCAGCGTTATGAAGTTTCATCTGTGGGGAATAACGGGGGAGGGTGGGCTGTGGCCTCCTAGCAGTACCAGCCGAATTCGGTTGAGTCCCTTGTCAGGCTGGGAGGAACGTAGAGAGGAGAGGTCCCCTGTTTTGTTTCATTTGTTTGATGTTGGCTACCCCCCAAAATTGGGGGAAGTGCCTTGGTATATGTATGTATAATTGAAAAACTTCAGTAGTCTAAGTTAATTTTTTGGCATCTAAATATCATATTACATAATTATTAGGCATTATTAAATCTGTCTATTAAAGATCTCACAGCTAAAGCTCTTTTCTATTGGCATTATCGTCAGCTAAATGCAGTAGAGATCTACAAGCTGTTTCTTGTAAGGTAAGTTTTGGAAAATAGAAGACAACCATATTAATTTTGCCTTCTTTCAGAGCTTAGAATAATTTTAAGAGAAAGGTTCACCACAGATTTTAAAGTTCTATCTCTGGAAAAGAAAGTAAGAGGGAATAGTTTGCTTGGCCAGGTGATGGCTATTAAGTATTATTTGTCCAATGTGCAGACAATGGGTAGTATTACTGATTTTTCTTGTGGAGTTTGGTTGTCAAACTGTTCCTTTTCCAAATGTTAAAAGAATGGCCATAAGAGGCTCACAAAGACTTCATTCAAATTAAGGAAAAACCTGAAGGTTAGAATCCTTGACATTAGAAGTACAGCTACATTGCTGAAATTTGTAAGAATTTTTTTTGGGGGGAAGAGTTTGAGTTCTAGGTCAGGGCATACCGATCAGTATTTGCTAACATTACCCAAAAGTTCCTGGTTGTCTTCTAAAGATTACCGCGCTGTAGGTGGCTGATTAGCCGGTGACGATGTTGTTTAAAGAAAATTCCTTTACTTTTGTTGATGGATGAATTTAAATACTCTTAGAGGTATGTATATTTTAGAATAGAAGTTGGAGCAATGATTTGATGCCAAGACATGAGGCTAAGAGGTGTACGGGGTGTATTTATGAGTATTTATTAGGTCGTAAAATTTCCTATCTCTTTCCTTCATGACCCATGTCATGAAAATGTTGAAGTCTACAATATGAACATCAGGGGATTTTCAAAGAAATAAATGAAATTTTAATAATGGAAGCCAACTCTCACTCCCCCCTTCCTCAGACTATTGAGTTCAAGAGGATAGGATATTAGTTGTGACTTCAAGACTGGCTAGTTAGGTAAGGTCATGCCTTACCTTGAATTGCCATTAGTCACTAAATGTCACCGTAGTGGACCGGAGGCGTGACTGCTTGAAGAGAAGAATGGCAATTTTTTAGTTTTTTAGGTAATTATGCTGTTGAAGTTGATGTTGGTGACAAAGCAATATCAACGTGAGCTGAGAATGTATAAAAATTGAAAAATGTTATTATTAATATTCCATTCTTATCCTTGTTTTATTTAGCTGGTCAAACTGGTAGACATGATACATCAAGTCTTATATGGCTATAAGACAAGTAATTGTTATGAAAACTAAACTCAGTAAACCTGTTAAGTAGATTTTTTGTAGCTATTGTCCTGATACTGCATTGCATATTACTATAGTATATACAATTTCAAGTTCCATGCAGTATATATGCATGCTACTAATCGTATAATAATAATGATAATATAGGTAATTATGATAATGCATATACATACCACAACAAACTCATCATTAAGTAAATTATAAAAGTTGTTTTACCTGCTGTAAATATATGACATATATTATGGTAGATGGGATCCAATGTTCTGGACCTATTAACAATCATAGTTTTAGGTTTTTGGGGTTGAGCTTTATTCCCTAAGATTCGTACCATTCACTAAATCTAGCTATGCTTTGTTAAGGAATTTCTTTTAATGTTGGGAAGGAGACACAATGTTAAAGCAATGTAGGTTCTATTAGTAATCTTAGGGCAAGACAAGAGTATAATATAACAGACAGGCAATGAGTCTGCCTCGGGTGACGATGAATAAGAATCTCTGGGATGCCCAGAGGCAGGAAAGTACAATGTTACCACGTCCAGCCACATTTGATAATGCAACATACAAATATTCATAAGAATCATTGTATTGCAATGTATAGATATACTGTACAGGAGTGGATAGAGTGTATATTTATTTTACATGAGGCATTCATAATAAATGTGATACTGTACATTATACATAGTACATCATAAGTGCAGGAATGAATGGTATACGGCATGTCAGTTAACGTAATGGTTTCATATTTTATATATCTACAAGCCTCTCACGAGAATCTGTACCACAGGTCTACAGATAAGATATGGAATCAATAAAGCATCATCTGCCTAAGTAACAAACTCGCCTTTATGCAAATCTCATATCATTGGTATACAGTAAATTATAATTTGTAATGGACAGAAAACATAACTCTGATGAATCCCAGAGAATAAATGTTTGTAGTTGCTGTAGTTTCCATCAACAACTGCACTCTACAATATATAACTGTAGTTGAAAATTCAATTATGAAACTAATGCTCTTGTAAGTCCTATTTCTGCTTGTGGAAGAACTAGGCATCATGATTAACAGTAAAAACAACCATAAAATCAAGGCCAATCGTACGAACTTCATGATCAATGTCAATATCTTCACAACACTTGATATTGAAAGAAATGCATAACTTGCACCAAGGCCTTTGTGAAATATAAACTAAACTAAGGAATGGTTAACGTTTTTATCAGCATAGACAGCTGAATGTTCGCCTATAAATGTTCAAAATCTTATAGTATTGGAGTTACAAAAATTAGCCAGATATTATTGAAGTTGAAAAACATGGCTGAGGACTATGAAGCGTGGAGTAGGAGAGGATGAATGGAGAAGTATTGATTTAAAAGCTCAAGATAGAGATGACTGGAGAAATCTAATCGAGGCGCTTTGCGTCAATAGACGTAGGAGGAGATTATGATGATGAATTGACAAGACATGAGCCATCACTTCTATGTTTACTCTTATGGAGTAGCTTCATCAATCCTGAAATATATGCCAAAGAAAACCCCCTTTAGCTAACTTATGAAATACATCAGACATTTTAGAAGCTAATTACTCCACTGTCTTTGCAAACAAAATCAAAATAAAGATTAAGGTAAATTACCATGAGGTTCTGCTACTTATGCATGCAGGGCATGATAAAAAAACTGGACTATCTTGTTTTGCTTTATGGAAATGGTAATATAGTGTAACTGCTTTCTGTACAAAATTATTATTTTTTTTTCTTTTGAGAAGTGATCAACAGTTATTAGCTTTAAAAAAGGAAGCACTGATGAACATAAACAAAAAATTTCAAATTTGAGAGTTTTCTATCATTTATAGTGCGAAGTTGTACCAGAAAGTATTTCTTTTGCAGTATCATTATATTCAGTTCCAGCTGAAGCATTAAATTCTCAGCACCATAGTTTTTGTGTGATTTTAGATTTGGTGTCTGGCTAAAATTTTCTTTATAGAAAATTCATAATTATGAGTACTAAATGAAGGGAACTTCGTGCCAACAAATATCTTCTGAATCTTTATATCCATAAAGTTAGTTTAATGATAAGTGTTTCTTATGGTATGTGCTTTGTGAGCATCAAGTCAGTTAGGAAGTCTGTCCGAGCACATTCTTCGGAGAGAAAGAGCCTGACTGCTAAAAAAAGTCTTATGTGCTGAACAAACTAATTGGGCACCTAACATTTCTGTCAGCTTTAATCATTTCATATTTCTAAGATGAAGTGCAAATTTTTCCTAATATAAAGAAAGAAATGATCTTGACTTCAACATGGAAATTTAACGAAAGCTGACATAATGTATTTTTTTTTTAAGCCATACACATATTGAATATAATCTCACCCAACAATGTATCTAAGATGCTAGTGCAACTAATAGTCATTTTTAATTGAATATCTTGAACTTTTAGATACAAGATTTTGCAATACTAGCTTAAGTAGCTTGCAATGCTACACAGGTTCAATATTACATAGTATTCTAAAAGTTTTATTCCAGCTGTGACCAAGTTGTGGAGTGATCTTCCTAATCGGGTAGGCGAATCAGTGGAACTTAAAAAGTTCTAACTTGTAGCAAATTTTTTATGTTGAACTGGCTGACATAAGTCTTTTTATAATTTATATATGAAATATCTGTTTTAATGTTATTGTTTTTAAAATATTTTATTTTGATTGTTCATTAGTTCTTATATTGTTTATTTATTTTCTTATTTCCTTTCCTCACTGGGCTATTTTTCGGAGCCCTTGGGCTTAGAGCATCTTGCTTTTCCAACTGTGGTTGTAGCTTAGCTAGTTATCAAACATATACCAAGGGACTTCCCACAATTTTGGGGGGGGGAGCCGACATCAAATAAATGAAAAAAAGGTGACCTTTCCTCTCAACACTCCTCCCAGCCTGACGAAGGACTCAACCGTGTTCGGCTGGTACTGCTAGGGTGCCACAGCCCACCCTCCCCCATTATCCACCACAGATGAAGCTTCATAACGCTGAATCCCCTACTGCTGCCACCTCCGTGATCATCCAAGGCGGCCGGAGGAAGCAGCAGGGCCTACCGGAACTGCGTCACAATCGTTCAGCATTCATTCCTATTTCTAGCATGCTCTCTTGCCTCTCTCACATCTATCCTCCTATCACCCAGAGCTTTCTTCACTCCATCCATCCACCCAAACCTTGGCCTTCCTCTTGTACCTCTCTCATCAACTCTTTCATTCATCACCTTCTTTAACAGACAGCCATTTTCCATTCTCTCAACATGGCCAAACCACCTCAACACATTCATATCCACTCTAGCTGCTAACTCATTTCTTACACCCGTTCTCACCCTCACCACTTCGTTCCTAACCCTATCTACTCGAGATACACCAGCCATAATCCTTAGACACTTCATCTCAAACACATTCAATTTCTGTCTCTCCATCACTTTCATTCCCCACAACTCCGATCCATACATCACAGTTGGTACAATCGCTTTCTCATATAGAACTCTCTTTACATTCATGCCCAACCCTCTATTTTTTACTACTCCCTTAACTGCCCCCAACACTTTGCAACCTTCATTCACTCTCTGTACATCAGCTTCCACTCCACCATTTTCTGCAACAACAGACCCCAAGTACTTAAACTGATCCACCTCCTCAAGTAACTCTCCATTCAACATGACATACAACCTTGCACCACCTTCCCTTCTCGTACATCTCATAACCTTACTCTCACCCACATTAACTCTCAACTTCCTTCTCTCACATACCCTTCCAAATTCTGTCACTAGTCGGTCAAGCTTCTCTTCTGTGTCTGCAACTAGTACAGTATCATCGGCAAACAACAACTGATTTACCTCCCATTCATGGTCATTCTCGTCCACCAGTTTTAATCCTCGTCCAAGCACTCGAGCATTCACCTCTCTCACCACTCCATCAACATACAAGTTAAACAACCACGGCGACATCACACATCCCTGTCTCAGCCCCACTCTCACCGGAAACCAATCACTCACTTCATTTCCTATTCTAACACATGCTTTACTACCTTTGTAGAAACTTTTCACTGCTTGCAACAACCTTCCACCAACTCCATATAACCTCATCACATTCCACATTGTTTCCCTATCAACTCTATCATACGCTTTCTCCAGATTCATAAACGCAACATACACCTCCTTACCTTTTGCTTAACATTTTTCGCATATCTGCCTAACTGTAAAAATCTGATTCATACAACCCCTACCTCTTCTGAAACCACCCTGTACTTCTAATATTGCATTCTCTGTTTTATCCTTAATCCTATTAATCATTACTCTACCATACACTTTTCCAACTACACTCAACAAACTAATACCTCTTGAATTGCAACACTCATGCACATTTCCCTTACCCTTATATAGTGGTACAATACATGCACAAACCCAATCTACTGGTACCATTGACAACACAAAACACATATTAAACAATCTCACCAACCATTCAAGTACAGTCACACCCCCTTCCTTCAACATCTCAGCTCTCACATCATCCATACCAGATGCTTTTCCTACTCTCGTCTCATCTAGTGCTCTCCTCACTTCCTCTATTGTAATCTCTCTCTCATTCTCATCTCCCATCACTGGCACCTCAACACCTGCAACAGCAATTATATCTGCCTCCCTATTATCCTCAACATTCAGTAAACTTTCAAAATATTCCACCCACCATTTCCTTGCCTCCTCTCCTTTTAACAACCTTCCATTTCCATCTTTCACTGTCTCTTCAATTCTTGAGCCAGCCTTACTTACTCTCTTCACTTCTTTCCAAATCATCTTCTTATTCTCTTCATATGACTGACCCAATCCCTGACCCCACCTCAGGTCAGCTGCCCTCTTTGCCTCACGTACCTTGTGTTTTACTTCCACATTTTTCTCTCTATATTTTTCATACTTCTCTATACTATTACTCTGCAGCCATTCTTCAAAAGCCCTCTTTTCTCTTCCACTTTTACCTTCACTCCTTCATTCCACCATTCACTGCCCTTCCTCATGCTGCCTCCAACAAACTTCTTACTAGACACATCACTTGCAATCCCAACAAAATTTTCTTTTACTAACTTCTACTCCTCCTCTAAATTACCGGTTTCTCTTTCTTTCACTTCGTCATATACCATTTTCAACCTTTCTGGATGTTTACTTTTTACCCTGGGGTTTTATTAGCTCTTCAACCCTCACTTCCCTTTTACATCCACCTACTCTTTTCCCCCACTCTTTTGCTACAACTAATTTTCCTTCCACCAAAAAATTATCAGACATACCGTTAGCTATACCCCTAAAAACGTGCACGTCTTTCAATCTTCCAAACATTCTTTTAGTTACCAACACATAATTCATTAATGCCCTTTCTACTACTCTTCCATTTGCCACTCTTACCCATGTATACTTGTTTTTATCTTTCTCTTTGAAAAAGCTAGCACTTATTACCATCTCTTGTTCAACACGCATATCTACCAGTCTCTCACCACTCTCATTTTCACCTGGTACGCCATACTTCCCAATGACACCTTCTACCTCTCCAGCGCCCACTCTAGCATTTAAGTCACCCATGACAGCTACATAATTCCTTCTACCCAGTCCTTCTACATACCTAGTTAATTCATTCCAGAACTCATTCCGCTCTTCTTCACTTTTCTCACTACCTGGCCCATACGCACTGACAAACGCCCAACATTCCCTACCCAACCTAACCTTTACCCACATTAACCTAGATGATATCTCCTTCCATTCCACTACTTTACCTGTCATCCATTCATTCAGCAATAAAGCCACACCCTCTCTCGCTCTTCCCCTTTCAATCCCTGACACTACCAGACATTTCACCAAACATCACTTCACCCATTCCTTTCATCTTTGTCTCACACAAGGCCAATACATCCATCCTTCTATTCCTAAACTTACTTCCAATCTCACATCTTTTACTCTCTATCGTACTACATCCACGCACATTCAAACACCCCAAAACTAGAGTGCGGGGAGCAGTCTCTCTCCCCCCAGCTCCATCTCTTTGTTCACGTCTCGCAGGATTATATACAGGAGAGGGTGTTGCCAGCCCTTTTAGTCGCCTCTTACGACACGCAGGGATACGTTGGCGCTATTCTAATTTTATGATAATAAATAATAATCATTAATAATGAATAAAAATTAATAATTAACAATGATAATAATGTGTATGTTGAAAAATATTTTGAACAGATATTTTGTTAATCAGGCATGCCAATCCATATTGAAATAAGATAACTTTTCAATGGTCTTTAACAATATTTTTATGAGTAATTGGTCCTGAACTACATATATTTATATGGTGAAAATTGTAGGCATTTGTCAGTAGTACCTAACAAAAGCTAAGTTTACATCACTTCCCCTATCCTCTTTTCAAGAGTTTTTTTTTCTTTACTGGAAAATCAAAATTTAATCTCTAATTACTGTAGTTTATCAAAACCCTCAACTTAGGGCAAATATGTATCACACAGGGTAAAGTTTTATTAGGTAACAGTAGTGTGTATTAATTTTACACATGAATAGAATGTCACTAAGACTCTTGTATGATTTCAGACATGATGTAGTACCTGTGGTGTATGGTCTCTTCAATTACGCAGCAGAATTGCCACCTGGCTCTTATATTGATGCCCTTGCTTTCCCAACTGCCAAAAGTTTGGCAGACTACTTGCTTTATTTGGATAAGAATGACACGGCTTACAATGAGTATTTCAGGTGAGGTTTTCCAATTTTGAGGCCATTCTTTAAAGCCTGCATTCATTGCAATAAATATTTCAAATAACATAGGCTACTACTATATGACTGAATCAATTCTATTTTATTTTTAACCAATTACTATTTTCTACATTATCTATTTTAGTATAGATTTTATCTAATGCAAGTAAGTTAAGAATGACATAATCTTTGTTAATATAGTGATCATCTAAACTAGTAATACATCTAAATTTTGTTGGATTTTTTTGAAGTTCATTACATGAAAGGTAAGTGTTAACAAAAAAGTACCACTTCATATAAGCATGCGCACATATAAGATGGAATTTTAAATATTAAACTTAGCCGGTGAATATATAATAGCTGACGTCTCCGACGGCCCGACAGATCCAAAAACTCGCGAGCGATCGCCGTGAAGGTTGCGGGTGTGCCCACCAGCGCCGACTATCGGCCAGATACCGCATATACTTGTCAACCACTCCAGTTCTTCTCTGTCGGTCTTGCCGACAAGTTGGTTCCGCTCGTTGTTGACCTCGAGTTTTTCTACCGAATTGGTGAAGTACTTTGTTTTGGTTGTTTTATTGGCGTTCGCTGTGTTGGTTTGTTTCTTCAATAAAACTCTTGAAGCCCTTTTTTTGGCTTGTGTTTCTTGTTGATGAATTTGGCTTTGACTTGGATTTTCTTTGGTTGTTCAAAATGGCTGACCCTTCTCCTGTTTATCGCAAGTGTGCGAGAGAATGTAACAAACGTCTTCCCAAGGCCTCTATCGACCCTCATACTGTTTGTTCTAATTGCCGGGGTAAATCCTGCCAATTAGGAGATCGGTGTGAGGAGTGCGTGGTCTTGTCGGAATTCGAATGGCTTGAGTATGAAAAATATACTCGTAAGCTCGAAAGAGATAGGGTGAGGAGAAGCTCCTCTAGATCTTTGGAATTTTCCTCTTTCCATGCCCCTGAACCTAATCCTTCCCCTGTAGTGGTTGTTCCTGAACCCCCTGCTAGCACTCATGAACCGTCTATGCGGGATATGTTTTTAGCGATTCAAGCTTTAGGCGAGAAAGTTGAGTCCTTAGCCTCGGACCATAACCAGTTAATGTCCGATGTAAAGTTGTTGAAAAGTGGTAAAGCAGAAAATCTAAGTGATAAAGTGATAAGTGCGCAAAATGTGTTTAGTGTTGCGACCGAGGGTTCGTCTGTTCGTGCTTGTCGCTCCCCTAGTCCAAGACCTCTTTCAGGCTCCCCTGCACCAGGGAGAAGTAATGTCGTAGGACTTAAGGGGGCGAGAGGTGTAAACCAGCGTACAGACGTTTCCCCTTTGGTATCAGACGTTTCTCGTCAAGAACGTCCTTACCATAAGACTGGTGAGACTAAGTTCTTCTCGTCCTCTGACGACTTATCGCATAAGAAACCTTGGCGCAAGGTATCTAGGCCCTTAAAGCGAAAATCAGTCCCTTCAGGACAGGTCCAGCATCCTGGCTGTAGCCATTGGGGCAGCTCTGACCACTTGCAGTCATCGGATGGCTGTTCGCCTGTTAAGCGAAAGCGTAACACGGAGTCCGAGGGTCTCGGTAGAAGCAATGTTTTGCCAGCGCAGACGTTACCGACGTCACGGCCCGTTCCGACTCCCGTTGACCCGAAGTGGGTTGTCCTGCGGGACATGCAGTCTAAGCTTTCTTCTCTTATGGAAGATTATGAGCATGGACAGGTTCACGATGATCCTTTGCTTGCGGTTCGCCAGTGCGATGAACGTGACTCTGGCCTTCAGCCGCCTAAACGAGTGTTTTCTCGTCCGTTTGATGTTAGTACTAACGTTTCTAGTGCTTTGAAACGCGATGCTAGTCGTGTTCCTCGTCTTTCACGTCAGTCACGTGACGTGGAACCCCCCTTGCTACAGTCTCGGACTGACGTTCAGCAGCTGCCACCGCAGCCCCGCACTGACGTTCGCCGACCGACTCCGTTGCCTCGCCGTGACGTTGAGCGTCTGTCACCGCAGTCGGAAATTGTTTTGCCTGCTCAGACCCTGCAGTCAATGCAGTCTCGACGTGATGTCGAGCGACATTCAACTCAAACTGTTGTTGCTTGTCAGTCACAAGACTTTCAGTCTTTTCAGCCGCGGCGTGACGTTGTTTCCTCAGCTGTTGCTGCTGCTCCGTTGCTTGTTGACATTGCCTGTCAAGCGTTGCCTCCTAGACATGTCTCTCCGTATCACGAGACTTGACAGTTGTCGGACGAAGTTCCGTCGGATGAGGAAGTCGCTGATCCCCTTTCAACTGATATGCCTTTGGGGACTTTTTCAGATGGAGAGGAGCCTAAAGTTGCTCAGCCCTCTCTTGATTTTAAAAAGATCATGCTGATTTTTAAGGAGCTTTTTCCTGACCATTTTGTGACTGCTGCTCCTCGTTCGCCTCCGTCAGAGTTCACGCTAGGCCTAGCTGCTTCGACGCCGTCATTTACTAAGCTAGTGCTCTCTCGCTCTTCTAAGAGAGCTTTGCGTTTACTAGGCGACTGGTTGATGACCAGGAGGAGTTTGGGGAAGACAGCCTTTGCTTTTCCCCCTTTTAAACTGGCTTCTCGAGCGAGCGTCTGGTATGACACGGGAGAAGTTCTCGGCTTGGGAGTTCCTGCCTCTGCCCAGGGCGACTTCTCAAGCCTCGTAGACTCTCCCCGTCGTCTGGCCATGAGACGCTCAAAAGTTAGCTGGTCCTCTTCGGACCTTGATCATCTCCTCAAAGGGGTCTATAGGGCCTTTGAAGTTTTTAACTTTTTGGATTGGTCGCTGGGAGCCTTGAGCAGGAAGATCTCTTCAGCCGACCGTGATGTATCTGTACAAATTATGTCCTGCATGGACAAAGCTATCCGTGATGGCTCTAATGAACTCGCTGCTACGTTTACGGCAGGAGTCCTTAAGAAGAGGGAGACTCTTTGTTCGTTCCTGTCTGCAGGAGTAACTCCCTGTCAAAGGTCGGAGCTACTCTTTGCGCCGTTATCATCTGCCTTATTCCCACAGCAGTTGATTAAGGATATCTCAGCGTCGCTAGTACAAAAGGATACCCATGACTTGATGGCTACATCAGCGCGTAAGGCTGCTCCTTCTTCATCCTCTTATGTCGTTAGACCTAAGTTCGATACTCCAGCGACGAGGTTTATCCCGCCCTTTCGTGGCAGAGCTCCCAGTAAGGGAGGCGCTCGTGCCGATAGTAAGAGAGGTAAGAGGAGAGGATCTAAGTCCTCCCGTGGCAGAGTCTGACTGCCCACGTCCTCAGACAGCGGTAGGGGCCAGATTAACCAACTTCTGGCAGGCCTGGGAGAAGAGGGGTGCAGACCGGGAGTCTGTTATGTTGCTAAAGGAGGGGTACAAAATACCTTTTGTACTGAGACCTCCTCTGGTAAAAGTCCCTATAGACCTCTCTCCCAGGTATCGAGAGGAGTCAAAGAGACAAGCACTACAGCTGCAGGTGTCTCAGTTGCTAGAGAAGGGAGCGGTGGTGAAAGTCTCGGACCTTCAATCACCGGGGTTTTACAACCGTCTCTTCCTAGTTCCAAAGCATACAGGAGGTTGGAGGCCGGTGCTGGATGTCAGTGCTCTCAACGTTTTTGTTGTCAAAACAAAATTTACGATGGAGACCACCAAGTCCGTCCTAGCAGCAGTCAGAGAGGGAGACTGGATGGTCTCTCTCGACCTGCAGGATGCGTACTTCCACATTCCTATACACCCGGATTCTCAACCGTATCTGAGGTTTGTATACAGGAATGTGGTGTACCAGTTCCGAGCACTGTGCTTCGGCCTCAGCCCTGCTCCTCTTGTTTTTACGAGGCTCATGAGAAATGTAGCAAAATTTCTACATTTGTC
Source organism: Palaemon carinicauda (assembly GCF_036898095.1). Classification (NCBI taxonomy): domain Eukaryota; kingdom Metazoa; phylum Arthropoda; class Malacostraca; order Decapoda; family Palaemonidae; genus Palaemon; species Palaemon carinicauda. The sequence goes on along the minus strand of NC_090757.1, from coordinate 38,431,278 downwards.
GGGGATTCGAGCCTCCCTGTACCTGGACGACTGGCTGCTCAGAGCGTCGTCCCGTCATCGCTGTCTGCAGGACCTTCAATGGACGTTGGATCTTGCAAAGGAGTTGGGCCTGTTGGTGAACATGGAGAAGTCTCAGCTGACTCCCTCCCAAACGATTCTCTATTTGGGGATGGAGATACAGAGTCTAGCTTTTCGGGCTTTTCCGTCTGCCACCAGAATAGAGCAAGCCTTGCTCAAAGTCCGTCTCATGCTAGTGAAAGACCATTGCTCTGTGAGAAGTTGGATGAGCCTCCTAGGGACGCTATCATCCCTGGAACAGTTTATCTCTCTAGGGAGACTTCACCTTCGCCCTCTCCAGTTCTATTTAGACTCCCATTGGAACAAGAACAAAACTTTGGAGGTGGTCTCGATCCCGATCTCCGAACCAGTCAAGACTTGCCTGAGCTGGTGGGACAGCAATATACGTCTTCGAGAAGGTCTGTCCCTGGCAGTCAAGAACCCAAACCACGTGTTATTTTCAGACGCGTCGGATTTGGGTTGGGGAGCGACTCTGGACAGCCTGGAATGTTCGGGTCTTTGGACGACAGAGCAGAGAAGCCTTCACATCAACTGCAAGGAGCTGTTGGCTGTTCACTTAGCACTGACAAGTTTCGAGAGTCTTCTTCGAAACAAGGTGGTAGAAGTGAATGCGGACAACACCACGGCCTTGGCGTATATCTCCAAGCAAGGAGGCACTCACTCCCACGCTCTGTTCGTCATCGCAAGGGACCTCCTCATCTGGTCAAAAGATCGAGGCATCTCACTGTTGACGAGGTTCGTCCAAGGGAAATTGAACGTCTTGGCGGACTGTCTCAGTCGGAAGGGTCAGGTGATCCCTACAGAATGGACCCTCCACAAGGACGTGTGCAAGAGTCTTTGGATGACTTGGGGTCAGCCCACCATAGACCTCTTTGCAACCTCACTGACCAAAAGGCTCCCAACCTATTGCTCTCCAGTCCCAGATCCAGAGGCGGCCCACATAGATGCCTTTCTGTTGGACTGGTCTCACCTGGACGCTTACGCATTTCCGCCGTTCAAGATCGTCAACAAGGTGTTACAGAAGTTCACTTCTCACGAAGGGACAAGGTTGACGTTGGTTGCTCCCCTCTGGCCCGCGAGAGAGTGGTTCACAGAGGTACTTCAATGGCTGGTAGACGTCCCAAGGAGTCTGCCCTTACGGATGGATCTCTTACAGCAACCGCACGTAAGGAGACTTCATCAAAGCCTCCCCGCGCTTCGTCTGACTGCCTTCAGACTATCGAAAGACTCTCAAGAGCTCGAGGCTTTTCGAAGGAGGCAGCCAGAGCGATCGCGAGGGCTAGGAGATCATCTACTATCAAGGTCTACCAGTCGAAGTGGGAGGTATTTAGAGAGTGGTGCAAGTCCTCCTCTATTTCCTCTTCCAGTACCTCTGTAGCGCAAATTGCGGACTTTCTCCTGCATCTGAGAAATGTTCGCTCCCTCTCTGCTCCCACCATTAAAGGTTACAGGAGCATGTTGGCTTCTGTTTTCAGACATAGAGGCTTGGATCTGTCAAATAACAAAGATCTCCAAGACCTCCTTAAGTCTTTCGAGACCTCTAAGGAGCGTCGTATGTCCACTCCTGCTTGGAACTTGGACGTGGTCCTGCAGTTCCTGATGTCAGACAGGTTTGAGCCATTACATTCAGCCTCCCTGAAGGATCTCACCCTCAAGACACTTTTTTTAGTGAGCTTGGCTTCGGCTAAAAGGGTCAGTGAGATCCATGCCTTTAGTAAGAACATCGGCTTCTCTACGAATAAAGCTATATGTTCTCTTCAACTTGGTTTTTTGGCCAAGAACGAACGGCCTTCTCGTCCTTGGCCTAAATCTTTTGAAATACCTAGTCTGTCAGAAATCGTAGGTAATGAAGTTGAAAGAGTGCTGTGCCCCGTGAGAGCTCTTAAGTTTTACTTAGCTCGAACTAAACCTATACGAGGTGGTTCTGAGGCTTTATGGTGCTCCGTTAAGAAGCCCTCATTGCCCATGTCTAAAAATGCGTTATCGTACTTTATTAGGTTTTTAATCCGGGAAGCACATTCTCATTTAAATGAGAAAGATCGTTGTTTGCTTAAGGTCAAGACTCACGAAGTGGGAGCAATAGCGAGTTCGGTGGCTTTTAAGCAAAACAGATCTCTTCGAAGTATTATGGACGCGACCTTTTGGAGGAGCAAGTCAGTGTTCGCTTCATTTTACTTAAAAGACGTCCAGACTCTTTATGAGGACTGCTACACCCTGGGTCCATTCGTTGCAGCGAGTGCAGTAGTGGGTGAGGGTTCTACCACTACATTCCCTTAATCCCAATATCCTTTTAATCTTCTCTTGAAATGTTTTTTAATCTTTTCTTGGGTTGTACGGAAGACTAGGAAGTCTTTCGCATCCTTTTTGATTTGGCGGGTGGTCAAATGTTGTTTCTTGAGAGCGCCCAGATTAAGGGTATTGATGAGGTCCTGTTATAGGGGTCTTCGCCCTGGATATAACAGCTCCTGGAAGTCTTTCAGCATCCTGGAAGGATGGCTGGGCTTCGTAAGGAAAGCGAACTAATGAGGCAGAGTAATCATCAGAGTCAGCTTCCTTACCAGGTACCTATACTCAAGTTGTTTTTTATGAAATATTTGTCAAAAAACTCTTGAGCATATAGGCCTTTATTGTATTAATACTGGTCTCTACCCACCACCATGGGTGTGAATCAGCTATTATATATTCACCGGCTAAGTTTAATATTTAAAAATGATATTTTCCATATAAAATAAATTTTTGAATATACTTACCCGGTGAATATATAAGATTAAAGGCCCTCCCTTCCTCCCCGATAGAGACCCAGCGGACTGAGAAGAACTGGAGTGGTTGACAAGTATATGCGGTATCTGGCCGATAGTCGGCGCTGGTGGGCACACCCGCAACCTTCACGGCGATCGCTCGAGAGTTTTTGGATCTGTCGGGCCGTCAGAGACGTCAGCTATTATATATTCACCGGGTAAGTATATTCAAAAATTTATTTTATAAGGAAAATATCATCTTAATAAATTATTACTTATTTACCGTATTTCCGGTGTCATAAGACGCTACAAGTGGTAAGATGCGCCCTATATTTAGCTAAGGAATTAGTGGAAAAAAAGGAATTGAAGATTTTACAACTTATCATAGCATGAATCCCTAGTCAGCCACTCTACAGTGATTTTTTTGGATGACACAGTAAATTTCCTTATTTTGGGTGTACTGTATTATGAAATGGGATAGGTAAATATTAATTAGCTGTGCACCTGTTAACCTAATTTTATTACATATTCATTAACAGTTGTAGTTGCTACCATTGTAACAATGTTTTCAAGTGTTTGTTTACATGAAATCAGTGTTACCAAATGCTCCTGATCAGATTTTGGTAGAGTAGTAAAATTCTAGTAATACAGTATTTCATTCAAATATTTAGGAACTATGATCTCTAATACAGGGTCTTTAGAATTGGAGTTTAATGACAGATTGGAAAAAGCCAATCAGACCAGGGCTAGGTTAAGTTAAATTTAGAAATCAAATCACCTGAAATTACATATAAAAATCAAGCTATTTATCAGTTTGGTGAGATCAGTGTCACTGTATAGACATGAGTCGTGGTATGACAATGAAACAATATCTAACAAAATTAGTAGATTTAAGAACAAAGCCCTCAGAAGAATATTGGGAGTTATATGGCAGGGCAGTATAGAAATGAAACTACAGTATAAAGAGAGATTACTCAGGTGCCATATGTGGATGAGATCATGGTGAGGGGAAAATGGAGATGGTTTGGGCGTGTTCTTCGCGCTCCCCTAAAGAGATTAGTTTGCCAAACTTTCAACTGGGCTCCACAAGGCACTAGAAGAGTTGGAAGACCCAGGCCTACATGGCTGAGGACTATGAAATGTGAAGTAGGAGGTGATGAATGGAGAAGTATTAATTTAAAAGCTCTGGATGGAGACAAATGGCTAAATCTAACCGAAGCCCTTTGCATCAATAGGCGCAGGAGATGATGATGATGAATATTTCCCAAGTTCATTAATTATTCCACCAAAAAGAGGTAGTTTAATCATAATAAAAAAAGTGGTTTTTCACTGGGTTGCCCAAACTCTTGATAGTCTGAGGCTCTGGAGTTGTTAACAAGCTTATGCACTGTGGGATGCAGGAATTGCTTTTGGGTGATCTTGTACAGAATTTTCTCTCTGTTTTGTGTGTGGAGCAAATACAGTAGTCTTTAGTGTGTAGGCTGCAAGATACTCAGTTACCTCTGGGAAGAGTGGCATGATCAAATTAAAAAGTTTTAACCAAAACAAAAGGTTCTGCTAAGCAGAAAGTCTATTGCCTCCAAGCATTTAGGTACTACATTCTTCAGTGCGTTTAAATGTTTGGAAATGGTAGGGTTGCCAGTACATTTTCATGTTTTTAACTTCCTACCAAGTGGTAAACACTGTTTTTCATCACATTAGTCAAGTTAAAGAATATTGGGGCTGGTTCCTATTCATATGGATAGCTGCCCAGGAACTCTAGATTCTTTTGACAAAACAATCAATGATAGCTTTTTACATATTCTCTACTTTTACCATGATCTAGCTGATTTGTAAAGAAGTTCAAGCTTGCAGTGAACTAACACATATCTTGATGGCTCTGTTCAGGGCACAAAGGAAATGATTTGCAGAACTGGATCCTTTGCTCTTAAAGCCCGGGAAGATAGTCGCACTAATCAAATCTTCTCAGATGAACCGTTTCAAAGGTGGTTCAGTCAATCACATTAGCTTTACATCTAATCACCTGAGGGCTATTGGTGACATTCTCAAACCCAAGGTAGTCGTCGGTAATTAGGAACGTATACTTGTCAGGATTGGGGTGTGGATGTATATATGTAGTATGTTCAATTTTGAATCTTTGAGAAACTCTCGCTTATAGATTAAACAGTTAAACGCATATTAATCTGCAAGCACTATCTTTTAAGGTGTGCTTTGGGAGTTCAAGGGGATTATTTTTTTTCTTTATTTAGAGCTAAATTAGAGTCGGTTACAGTTTCTTTTTACACATCCCCTTATTAGAAACGATTGTAAATATTTCATCTGACAATAGTGGGCCTTATTCAGTAAGAAATGTTCAATATATTTTGATCAAATTATAGATATTAACTGTGTGAGATTATAGTGTCAATTTGCCTTTTGTCTAAAGGTAGTGCCATTTCTTGTTGAAGGATTGGGATTTTGAACTCCCCAAGTTTGGATCCAAATCTTGAAAAAGCCTCGAATATCAAGTTTATAGATATAAGGAGTAAACCTACATCTCTTAATTTTTGCAGAAAGGTTTCTGCGGGAAGAATTTTAGAAACAGTTGAATAATGCACTAGTTTGGTGTTTGATGTATATTATCTGAAGAATCTTGGTTTCTAAGTCCTATAGTGGTTGGTGCAGTGACCTTCTATTTTTTTAATGCAATTAAGTTATAGCTTTCTGTTTTGATATTTCAAATATTAGAAAAACATGATCTATTGACTTTAGAAATTTGATCATGTTAAACATTTAAAATTTTTGTTGATTTAACTCAGCAATATGAATACCAGGAGAGGTTCATTGGAATAGACCAAATTTTAATGACAAAATGGCCGCGCGCCTCCCCACTAACTTGTGATGTCAAAGAATACATCTGACTTGGAAACAATGGGAAACTTTTAGGGTGCCTCTTACCTTTTATTTGATTACTTTATTGGGGAATGTATCTTTTGAAAGGTAAGAGAATGATAGGTTCCTTTTTTATTAGGGGGTAAACATCAATGAACTTAGCTTCTCTAATTTCCCTTGTGAATAATAGTTGATATGTTGTCTTTTAAGAGACTGGTTATACTTTCCCAGTAGGTTTTTCATTGTACAGTATTCAAAACATAAAAAGAAGAAAAGAAATTATGATGTGCAGCAGTTTGAAGGTGTTATTTTCCATGGACAAATGAACTGAAAATGAAATGTATGATTTAAGATTCTGGTGAATTACAGTAATGTAACAGTGAACGGAGTAGATCACTGTCAAATCAAAACACCCTTGCTGGAAGCTTATTGCATTTACTTTATGTATCTAGAATTGATAAATGACAATTTTTTCTTGTCCAAAAGGGGAGAAACACAGCAAAATAATATCAATGATGGCTTTCACTGAAGAAAAGTATTGACCGCAGAGTGGGATCTTAAAACCAGTAAGGAAGTACAAATTTTTATCCTTAGATGAAAAAATCCTGAAAGGATTCTATTAATTTATATTGCATTATTTCCAGTTGGAAACCATACCATTTCCCAGCATCCTATAGAAATTTATGGTGTGATTTGTGCGCAAGACTTCATAAGGATCATTCTACACACGTTTATAATGATCTATACGATTGGTTCATCACGCAATCAGAGTGTAAGACTGATCAAACTCCAGAGATATCAAGATTCATTCAGGGTCTTCCGTAGAATGTGGGATATTGATCCTAAAAGCAAAGACCCTTCCTCAAAGTTGGGATGTAAGTAGATAACTGAATATCAGAAGTAAAACGGAAGTCTCCATTTCTTTGGGATTTAGTGTATTTATTTTAGAAATAGGTTGAAATGAAATTTTTGTTCAAATATACACAATAGATAATCAATGACGAAATATTTATTGCATTTTGTCTTAATTCCTGTTTATTCTTACTCCATTGCTACTGTATATTAGATATTTTCATTCTGAGACTTTTGCGTTGAAAATACTCTTTCTTTGTGAAAGTACTGTAATGATTAATTAATTTTCTATAACTTTTTCATGATTTTATTCTAATTAAGTGGAATAAAGGCTAAGAAATCAATCTGTATCTGCATTTTTGAAGGTGTTGATAAATGATTATTATTTGATAAATACTATTGCTGAAGAAAAAAAAAAAATAAGCAGACATATTATTGTACTAGCTAAGCTACAACCCTAGTTGGAAAAGCAAGATGGTATAAGCCGAAGGGCTCCAATAGGGAAAAATAGCTTTGTGAGGAAAGGAAATAAGGAAATAAATAAACTATATGAGAAATTATGAACAATTAAAATAAAAGATTCTTAAAACCGTAACAACATCAAAAAAGATATTTTATATACTGGTATAAACTATAAAAAGACTTATGTCAGCCTGTTCAACATAAAAACATATGCTGCAAGTTTAAACATTTGAAGTTCTACAGATTCAACTACCCGATTAAGAAGATCATTCCTCAACTTGGTCACAGCTGGAATAAAACTTCTAGAGTGCTGTGTAGTATTGAGCCTCACGATGGAGAGGGCCTGACTATTAGGATTAACTGCTTGCCTAGTATTACGGACAGGATGGAACTGTCCTGGGAGATCTAAATGTAAAGGATATACAGAATTATGAAAAATCTTATGCAACATGCATGACAAACTAATTGAACGACAGTGCCAGAGATTGATATCTAGATCAGGAATAAGAAATTTAATAGACTGTAAGTTCCTGGTTTTCCGGTGGTACCTTAATAACCATTAACAGCATTGAAGCTGAGAAAATTGAAGGAAGCTAAATTTATGTAATCAGCAATTGAAGAATTCTCGATGACTTGGAGGTAAAAGTAAGGGATTTTGACGTAAGAAAAATCTATTTCTGGGCGAGAGACCCGTGCCGCCCAGTGAAATGCTCCTTTAACATCATTACTAAGGTAAAAACTGCTATAAATTTACCAGAGAAAAATTGTATAGGAATGCTAGGTTGAACCCAGCTCGCTCACCTTAGGTGTCGATATAATACTGGGGCGCTGAATAAATCACAACCAGAGGCCTCGCACCATTTAGATATCTCCTGTCAAAATCCCCGAACAGCGAGGTGCCGTTCAACATCCTACTTCTACTAGCGATCCCACGCCATTGACGTCACTCCTTATAGCACCCCAGATTGGGGCCCAATTAGGGAGGGACGGGTGGGTTCACTGGGCGGCACGGGTCTCTCGCCCAGAAATAGATTTTTCCTACGTCAAAATCCCTTTTCTGGGCTCCGACCCGTGCCGCCCAGTGAAATCGTACCAGAGAATGGGGACCCAATATGGCTAACTACCTGAAGGGAATAACACAAAATTAACATAGCTGATGAGTTTTAATATAAAAAAAAGAGGGATGTGGAAACCCGTAAAAAAGATCAACATGTAAATGACAGTGATAATTAGACATGGTACATAATCAAAAATGAAACCCGTAGGTAAAAGTCAACAGATATGAATAGTGGTAATCCAGCTTGGTAATCAAAATGCAAAGTAAAACATTCAATCATAGATATAAATATGGGCATGTTACAAAATCCCACCAGGGGAAGATAGAGAGAACCAAGCGAAAGAAAACCCATAACAAATATTTAACATAACAAAAGAAGATCAGCTCGGGGATTTCAAGAACAAGTGAAATCAAAACAATTCGTGAAATTGATCAATTGAATAATAAAATAATGCATCATGGTAAACAAAACAGGTAGGAACAACAGGTAAGCCAGGCAGGGGGGAAAGAGGACAGAGCAAGACGTTGTGATTAGGACTCAGTAACTTCAGGAGGAACTATATTCCCTGCAGCTACTGTGGCAAATCTAAGAGCTTCTAAAGGTTTTAGGTAGTGGCGCTTGAAAACTTTAGGGGACTTCCAACCCATATATTTTGAGAGCTCATCAAATTTCATATGGTGGAAAAAATTAATTGAGGTAGCCACAGCTCGAATATCATGGACATGTGGGAAGGATTCAGGATTAGCTTGTTTAATAAAATAAAGAATTTGTTGCCTGATTCCCTGAAGGGTAATAGTTCCTCCGTGTTCTCTAATAAATAAGGGCCCTGTGGTTGTAGTGGAAGTTCTACTTAAGCAGGATTTCAGGGTGGTAACTGGACACAGGGATGGATCCCTAGGAAGTGGAACAATCTTCCAGGGAGACCACCTGTTTTGGGGGTCCTCATTTTTAGCCAGGAACACTTTGTTAGGGGAGAGAAGGACCTCACCCGAAGAGAGAAACTCTATATGACCTGGGTCTCTAGATAAGACTGACAATTCTGAGATTCTGGAGCCAGAGGCGAGGCTCAAAAGAAAAAGTGACTTTCTTAATAATGCCATATAGTTACAGGATTCATTTGGGGTGTCAGAGGCTAGCTTAAGAACATCGTTCAAAAACCAGGAAACTGCGCTAGGGCGAGTTGAAGGTTTTAGTCTGGCACAAGCTCTCGGAATGGATGAGAAATATGAATGTGTTAAATCAATGTCAAAACCAATATGGAAGATCTTTTTCAAGGCTGACTTGATTGTAGTAATGGTATTGGCTGCCAGGCCTGATTCGAAGAGAGTTCTGAAGAATGTCACAGTTAGGTTCATTGTCATTTTCTCAACTTGGGAATCTTTCAAGAATTTAGCTAATTTCTTGACAGCTGAGTCATATTGACGGAGAGTAGATTCCCTTTTGTCAGATTCCAGGAAAATAGTATTCAAAGGATCGATGTTTGCACCTCGTTGGGCTGCGAACTTCATGAAGTCCATAAAGTTAGGGCATTCAGAATCCTTGAGGAAGCGAACACATTGCGAGTTTGTACTGTCTGTGTTAGCACCGGATTGGGAATCCGCCGGGGGCAGAGACCTAGTTCTAGCAACAAGGGGAACCAATTGCTCTTGGGCCAGTTGGGGGCTACGAGAGCCACTCGACCTTTGAAGGATCTGAGTTTGTGCAGAACTTTCAGCAGGAGATTCACCGGAGGAAACAAATAAATCGTCTTTCAGGTATTCCAATCTAGAATCATAGAGTCCATGGCATAAGCCTGAGGGTCCAGTTTGGGGGCTACGTAACAATCCAGTTTGCGATTGGATTCCGTCGCAAACAGATCCACCTGGAGACCCGGGACTTGAGATAGTATCCACTGGAAAGATCGATTGTTTAGTGACCATTCCGACTCTAGCGGAGTCGTCCGGGAAAGTGAGTCCGCTACCACATTCCGGACTCCTGCCAGATGGACTGCTGACAGGTGCCACTTGTGCATTGCCGCCATGGAGAAAATCTTCAACATGATGTGGTTTATTTGGGCTGATCTGGAGGCAGGGAACTATGACTGCACTGTCGAGAACCAGTCTGATATGGAGATTCCTGGCTGGATTGAGACGTTTTAAAGTGAGGAAGACTGCCATGGCCTTTAGGACGTTGATGTGCATTTGTTGGAAGACCGGTGACCATAACCCTTGGACTTTCTTGTGTTGGGAGTAACCTCCCCACCCTGTTAAGGAGGCGTCTGTGTGAACGACGAGTCCCGGGACCGGATATTGTAAGGGAACCGACTTGGAAAGATTCTTGATCTTCGTCCAAGGCTGCAGAATTTTTCTCAGGATTGGGGGAAGGCGAGCACGTCTGTCCCGGCGTTTTGCGGTTGCTCTGGAGCGCCACACTCTGTTTATGTCCTTGAGTTTGGACCTTAGGACGATGTCTGTCACGGAGGCGAACCAAGGAACCTAGGATCCTCTCTTGGTTCCTCCTGGAAGTCAACTTCTCCCTGAGAAATTGTTTTGTATTCCTCGCTATCTCCTTCCCTTTGGCTTTGGGGAGGCACAGCGTATGGGAGCACAGGTCCCATTGTAGTCCCAGCCATTGAAACTTGGTCTCTGGGACCAGGCTGGATTTCTCAAAGTTGACTTGGAATCCCAGTTGTCGAAGGAAGGTGAGGACTTTGTTCGTTGCTATGCGGCAATTCTGGGCATTGTCTGACCAGATTAGCCAATCGTCTAGATAGGCCACTACCTGTATCCCCTGAGTTCGAAGCTCTTGAATTACTGTCTCTGCTTGTTTGGTGAAGATTCTGGGTGCTATGTTGAGCCCGAATGGCATCACTTTGAATGCATAGGCTTGGTTGCCTAGCTTGAAGCCCAGAAAAGGACGAAAATGCCTTGCTATTGGAACGTGATAGTAGGCATCGGTAAGATCGATGGAGGTGGTGACGGCCCCACGGGGAAGTAAGGTCCGCACCTGCGAGATGGTAAGCATATGGAATTTGTCGCAACGAATGAAGGAATTTAAATGAGACAGGTCCAGGATTACTCTTCGTTTGTTTGAGCCTTTCTTTGGCACGCTGAACAAGCGTCCTTGAAATTTTAAGCGACAAATGCTTTGGATCGCATTCTTTTGTAGAAGATCTTTTGTGAAGGAACGTAGTTCTTCTGTTGGCAGTTGGTAAAAGCTGTTCGGTGGAGGAGGTCCCTGTATCCAGCTCCACCCTAGTCCTTTGGAGATAATGCTGGAAGCCCAATCGCTGAACTTCCAACGGTCTCGAAATATGTACAGTCTCCCTCCTACCTGCGGCTTCTCAATGGTTGGAGGATGATTTGCCTCCTCTGCTTCCACGGGAAGAGTTGCCTCGGTGGTGACCCCTTCCGCTACCTCGGGTACGAAAAGCACCCCTGGAACCCCTGTGACGCTGGTAGCCACGGAAAGAGCCCTGAGCCTCATAAGTAGGGTTAAAGGCGGGGGGAGAAGGAAGTCGAGGCGATCTGAGACTGAGGGACCAGGACGTATTGTTCTTGCTGTTGGCCCTTTGAGGTAGAAGGCTGGGGACCTTGAGGAGCCGATTGGACTGAGACCAGTTGAACCCTGAATAGGGAAGATTGGAAAGGCCTCAATCTCTTCCTACCTCGGATTGGGGTACCAGTAGGCTCATATTTCCTCTTTGAAACGAGGCCCCATCTAACTTTGAGGTTTTGGTTGGCTCTAGCTGCCTCGCTGCCCAGACTGGAGCTTTGATGAGCCTATTAGGTTCGTGCCTAATGGTGGCTTCAGAGAGGACGTGTCGTCAACAACGGGTCTTGGCGTTTGCAAAATCATAGGCGTCAGCCATAAAGTTTTGCAGTAGTGACTTAGTGAGGACCTTAAGGAGGTCCTCCTCGTTGTAAGTGGCGACGGTCAGTTCGGAAAGGGCAACCGAATTGAGAGACCTGCCGAATCTGCACCTCGACTCAAATTCCAATTTAATAAGAGACTCCGGGAGTCTGGGAAGCCGTTCGCTGAACTGCGTTGAGGCACAGTCCGGGCTCAACTTACCTACCGAAAAGGTAGCTGGGGCGTTCCGCCAACATTCACTGTCTCCCGGAAAGAGAAGGGAGGTTAAGTCGGTCTCCCTGAGTTGGGGTAAAGGCTTCTCGTCTTTGATAGCCCTTGGTCGCACATGGGGTAGGGGTCTGGTCGTCGGCCACAAACATATTATACAAACTTTTGTAGGCCGTAATCATAGTGTTCAAGCAGTCCCACTCATTGAACACGCGGACCAAGACAGACTGTGCCTGTTCCTTAGGAAAAATAACAGTTTCCTTTGGGACCTTATCTAAATGATCAGAGCCTCTTCCGTGAGGCGAGCGTAGCCGGGGAAGGGGAATTCAAGACCCGGCGGGTAGAATTCATAATCCGTAAGAGGCCGGGTACCGAAACCTTCGATTGACAGCATACCCTCCGAGAAGGGGGCATGCAATGCTAACCTCCAAGGGTTATTCTTATTGAAAGGAGGAAGCTTGGAGGCATCGGGGATGGGGTATTGCTGTTGTGGTGGTGGTAGCCCCGAGCTCATGAGGCCTTGTCATAGGCTCTCCACAGAAGCTATCCTCTCTTGCGATTGCTTCGTATGAGACGATAGCATCGACTCAAAACGAGCAAACAGTTTCTCAGAAAAATCCTCCACGTTAAATGATCCCACCTGGGGGGGAACAGGTGCCGGAACAGAGGCTACTCCGTGAGAGGTTGAGGGCACAGCAATTGGGTCTTGAGAGACTCTGGTGGAGGAGGATTTAGCCTTTGAGGATGATGATCTCGAAGGCTTGTGGTCTTGGGAAGACTTGTGAGTCTTATATAAAGGCTTACGATGAGCCTTCACTTTGGGGGGAACAGGCCGGGAACTGAGATCAGTCCCGGTTGTCCCCGGAAAACCTTGAAAAGAAGAGTGTTCGGAAGTAGAAGCGAAAGCTGGGCTAGGGAGAGGAATCTTAGCCCGGGAACCACCTGACTCACCTACGTCCCTACCTGCGTCGGGATCATCCAGAGCCATGGGTTCCACATCGAGGTTGAGGGTAGCGACGTCCTCAGTTAGGGTGCCGCCCGTCTCCCCTTGGTCCGGGGCCAGAAGAAGAGATTCAATGCTCTCGATGATAGGGTCCGCCAACTCTTTGGGGACCGCAGCTGATGTTTTAGCATTGAGGTAGAGGCGGGAACACCATTCCTCAGAAGGGATATAAGGCTGTTTGGCCTTCACGTTGCGGGCGAACCCGCCAATCCAGATCTTGAGGGCAGCTTGGGCTGTGTCCTTTTCAAGCTGGGTGCTCTGAAAGAGAACAGACTATTAGCGAGGAATAAAAGTGCCAAAGAAAAAGTGGAGAAGTCCAAGGACTTCGTAGGCACGAAGTGAAAGGCATGCGGGAAGTCCAGAGGACTGTGGCCTTAAAATAATAAAATGATTAAAAGAAACCATCAAAATAATTTATAACTCCCCACAAGTCTGTATTAATGTAAATGCACTCACCGAGTCAGATGTTAGAGTGGAGGTCATTTTGTAGCAGACTACACAATTGTCCGGATGCTAAACAGCTAGGTCATCCACTTGAATAGAGCAGTGAGCGTGCGAACGACACACATCATGGTGGAGAACAGCGGCACATGCCATCATCGCACAACGTACAGTCTGTAATATAAAAGATACATGAGTATCTTAAAGGAAAGCAAATTAGGGGCCCGGAGGCCCCGGTGCTTAAGTATTTATAAAAGTTAATATCATGATGATAAAATTTTATATATATAGCTATAATTATCTTGAATGAAAGCAAATGAAGGGCACGGGGGCCCGGGTGCTTCAATTCTATATATATATATCAAATACATGATAAAATCTATTCATATAAATGCCTTAAATATATTGAATGAAGGCAAATAGGGGACCCCGGGGGGCCCGGGGTGCTTAATAAATCATATATCAAATACATGATAAAAACTATTCATATAAATGCCTTAAATATATTGAATGAAGGCAAATAGGGGACCCCGGGGGCCCCGGGGTGCTTAATAAATCAAAATAACAGATCTATTTGATTGTAAAAATTTTAAATTAAATTAGGTCAGACCGTAATCGTGATCATATCAAAAGAAGGAAGGCAAGGTCGAGAACTAGGATCGTATATAATCTATAAATGTGACTAATATATAAAGTTAATCCAAGTAGTAATGAGTAACGTTGGCTCCGGGGGCTCAACTGAACAACTCGACCGGATGGTAATGTATAAAAGCTACTTCCGGGGATCCCGTAGTGAAAGTCTTTATATATATATATATATCTATATGAGGTCCGTGAGGTGCGTAACACTAGAGAGGGGGAAGGGATCTTTTAATGGGTCCGTGACGTGCGGGACCGAGAGGGAGTAGCACGTACAAAACTTAATAAATAATATAACATGACAAGGTACCACGGACCGAGCAGAAAACTTCCCGCCGATCGTTGGCCAAACGAGCGACGGAAAGAAAACAACTACGACCGGGTAGAGTAGTGAAAAGAGTAAGTAATGTACGTTAATGCATAATAAAAGTAAGCCTCACAGATCAACGGGAACCGCCCGTGCAAAGAAGCGGATGCCCCCGGGGGGGGTAACATAGCGTCATAAGTGACTCAAACTCAATCGGGAGAGAGAGAGGGAGGGAACCCTGGGGTGGGGTATCGGGCGGGAGGGAGGCTAGGAGTGGGGCGATAGCAGGTATACCAACCT
>NC_090757.1:38403970-38406470 GCF_036898095.1 Palaemon carinicauda | reverse complement strand
ATATCCATTGTTTGTAAGCATACAATGATATGAGGTTTACTTACCTGAGTAAGTCAAAGAACTCTGGCATCTTAAATATGGAAATTGCTGGGCGAATTAGGATGCAATTACATTCTAATAGCCATTTATTTCTAATGACTAAATGAAATAACAAGTGAAACAAATGCAACATGATAAAGGAATTATACATGCGACATATACAGAAAGTATTTTCCCTTTTGAAAGGGAAGAAATGATGAGTGCCACTCTAAGACTGAAATTTTTTTTAATAAATTTCTCCTTTATAATTTCTGTAAATGTTGTATCCTATCAACACTGTGTATTACGTACACACGGCACAAGTGTTATCTGTATAATTCCACACCTGAGATTTTGAACAGATTTAGTGTCACCATGAACACTCATTTAAAGGGTATCACACCAGAAGTGTTGACACCTTTTCCCCTTAATTGATAGTCCCAATCAATTAACTGTTCATCGCAGTAATAAGACGACAGGTTTTAATACACTACCTGCCGCCACCACATAATGCTTCAGTTCATGGACCTGCTTAGCATAGTGTTTGTAGAACACTAGATGATTTCCATCCAGTATATGAGCGAAGACGCTCAAAGTCCATACACTGAAAAAAAGTTCAGTGATGAAGCAATTTTCCTCGGACCATGACCTGCGGGTGTACTGTCAGGATATGCTCTGCGAATAAAGTAGGTGAGCTTCGCCCTCAGTTGTTTTAGGGATAAGTTTGATCCAGAGGTTTCTCCTTTAAAGAGCTGTCCTCCCTTGAAGTCTGAAGTTCTACGAAGATAGACCTTTAGACACTCTACAGGACATAGAGAGACATCTTCCTTCAGAGGGCAGATTCTCGATTCTCCAGGGACCCCACCTCTTAGTGGGTACCTCGTTCTTAGCGAGAAAGGTTGGATCAGGAAAGAGATTCAGTTCTCCCACTTCTGTGAACTGAATGTGGCCCTCATTTCTAGATAGGGCTACTATTTCACTAACTCTAGCCCCAGAGGCTATAGCAAACAGAAAAATAACCTGTGGGTTAGATCCTTGAGGGAACAATCTTCATTGTTCATAGATGAGGCATAATGCTGGACCTTGTCCAAAGACCATGAGATGGGCTTTGGAGGTGCTGCAGGCCTAAGCCTTGCACATGCCTTCGGAATCTTATTAAAGATTTCATTCGTCAGATCCACTTGAAAGGCATATAGAAGAGGTCTAGTCAAGGCTGACTTGCACGTAGTTATCGTGTTGGCTGCCAGACCTTGATTATGAAGGTGGATAAAGAAGGACAGACAGAAGTTCATTGAAATTTCTTTCAGTCCTTTTGCTTTTACAAAAGCAACCCACTTTTTCCAAGATGACTCATATTGTCTTCTAGTTGACTTAGACTTGTATTCTTCTAAGCATTCTATATTGCCTTCTGAGATCCCAAATCTTTTCCTAACCGCTAGGGCAAGAAAATCATGAAATGAAGGGTTTGGGCTCCCTGTGATAAATCGAAGGCAATTAACTTCTGAACCCTCTGAGATAGTACTGGGTTCAGTACTAGGGCCAGCCTCAGCCTCAGTTCCTTCACTAAAGGGAACCAGTTGCTCTTGGGCTACTTGGTGGCCACCAGAGCTACTCCTCCCTGGAAGGATCTCAGCATGTTGAGGACCTTCAGCAGGAGATTGGATGGGATGAACAGGAATTCCTGAGTCCATCCCTTCCATACTAGAGACATAGTGTCTGTTATCTCCTCTAGAGGATCCTTGTATGGGGCTACATATCGAGGTAGTTTCTTGATGACGCTCGTCATGAAGAGGTCGATCTGCAGCTCGGGAACTTGTTCCCATCTGGGAAAGAATAGGTCTACGTCTGTGGACCATTCTAACTCTATTGGCTTGAGCCCGAGTAGAGCATCCGCTGTCACATTGTGGATCGATTGTACATGAACTGCTGATAGGTGCCATCCTTTTAGGCAAGGGATGACTAACATCACCTAAACTATATGAGACACTCTCTAGCCTTGTCGGTTCCGACGTCTCATTATCGCTTCGATGTCCCAGATCAGCCTGAGGAGGTCTGATCTGCGTGGAGAGAGTTTCCCCAACCACGACAGGCCTAACAGGTGTAGGTTAAAAGTGGTGCATTTTGAATGAAATAGTCGATGGTCGATGTTTACAGTCCATACAGTACTTAATAGGATAATGAAGAGAAACTGCAGTAACTAGTAAACACCTTGGAAGTGTTGCAAAAATTGAAAGGGATTTCGAGTGAGTGTATCGTTAAGGGTAAATTGAAAGGGAAAAAATGATTGATTGATTGATTGATTTAAAGTTTTCAGGCATCCTGCAAAAAAAAAAAAAAAAAAAAATAAGTGAATGGCAAATGTTGAAATATATGGTTGAATGATAGAAGTGGTTGATTCATATAATTATTTTGGAGTAAAATAGAATAAGTAAGATAAAAGGAAAGTGACAAAATATTTAAAGCAAGGTGTTTGCGTAAGATT
>NC_090757.1:38378970-38401470 GCF_036898095.1 Palaemon carinicauda | reverse complement strand
TATATATATATATATATATATATATATATATATATATATATGCATATGTGTGTGTATGTATGTATGTATGTGTATATATATATATACATAATATATATATATATATGTATATATATATATATATATATATATATATATATATATATATATATATATATGTCCACTGTATATATATGTAATCAGATACTTAGTCTTTATTATATAGGTGAGATTGTTATTGTTATTATTATTATTATTATTATTATTATTATTATTATTATTGTTGTTGTTTTTGTTGTTGTTGTTGTTGTCGTAGATTATACCCTTTCAAACATGATAATGAATTTTACTTCAAATTTAGAGTAGTATTAAAAAATTGTTTTCCTCTAGTTCAGAAAAATCTAACCCTGTGTTTTCGTGAAAACTAAGGCATAATAAGTTGCTTGACAGAGGCAAAATATATCCAGTGCCAAATGAATTGAGAAACAATTACTGCAAAATTTGTGGAAATCCGGTAGCTATGCCGGGTAAGTTAACAGTACAAAGAATTTCTAGCTGTCTTGTTAAATAAAACAACATTAGCAATTTTAAGTATTTTAAAGATAGATTTCATTTATTTGTGAGAAACGCCTTGAACCCAAACACAGTGCTTGTTCCTTCCATTTCTGCATTCAAACCTTTTATTTTAAAGCTGTTGACACACACACCAAAGATAGTTATCCATTCCTCTCATGTATGTGAATAGTGTAACACTTAGAGATCTCTTGCTTGAGGGTACACTCGAGCACACTATTCTATTTTATTTCTCTTCCTCTTGTTATTTTGAAGTTTTTATCCTCGTGTTATTTTCAAGTTTATATAGTTTATATATGAAAGATTTATTTAAATGCTATTATTCTTAAACTTCTCTAGTAGTTGTTCCTTATTTCCTTTTCACACTGGGCTATTTTTCCATGCTGGAGCCCTTGGGCTTATAGCACCCCACTTTTCCAACTAGGGTTGTAGCTTAGAAAGTAAGAATAATAAGAATAATACTTAATAATACAGTTGTAGACACGTTTGGGGCCACCTAATACAACAGGTGTTTGAATAAGTAGAACTTTCGCTTGTGTATGTAGTATTGGGCAGTTATTACAGTGACTTTGTTTCTGGATGAATTGTCTTTATATTTTGCATATGTTGAATATCATAAACGGGCCACTTATAAGATTTCGAGGATTTGCAATGTTTCACTTAACTGTTAATGGCTATGAGGTTCCTAGAAAGGTAATTATTATATTCTGGATTACCTTGAAAACTCTAAGCTATAGTTTTTGCCTTTTCCCCCTTAATTTGAAGTGATTTTACCGCCATGCACTTCGCAGTACTAATGTCATACACGAAATCAATTTGCTTATAGCTCCTGATTATTATTCAAAACAAAGTAAGCTAATTTTTCTTAAAGGATTCGAGATAAAACATAATAAAAGATGTGTTAAATACCAATCGTGGCTCTGCTCTGGATATTTTACCTTATTGTGATTACATCCTTTTCAGGTATACCCTGTTTTCCTTATACCTCATTTGGCCATTCTGCTTTTCTGCTTCCAGCATGGCCCAAGACCACATACAATAAATTCAATGATATTGGTAATATTATGGTGCATAGCAAACCTCTTTGGGCCTAAAAGATTGTTCTGTCATATGTGAATCATTATGCTCCCTTTTCAATCATCATCATCTACGCCTATTGACGCAAAGGGCCTCAGATTTCGCTAGTCGTCTCTATTTGAGCTTTTGATTCAATACTTCTCTTTTCATCACCTGCTACTTCACACTTCATAGTCCTCATCCATGCAGGCCTGTGTCTTCTATCTCTTCTAGTGCCTTGTGGAAACCAGTTGAAAGTTTGGTGCAAAGATCATGTCTAAACCATCTCCATCTACCCCTCATCATGATCTCATCTACATTTGGCACTCGAATAATCTCTCATATTGTTTCATTTCTAATCCTGTCCTGCCATTCAACCCCCAATATCCTTCTGAGGGCTTTGTTCTCAAAGCTACAAAATCTGTTGGATATTGTTTCATTGTCATACCACGACTCATGACCATACAGTATCACCGATCTCGCCAAACTGAAATATAGCCTGGTTTTTTTATATGTAATTTCAAGGGATTTGATTTCCAAATTTTACTTTACTTGCTTTTTTCAATCTTTCATTAAACTCCAATTCTAAAGACCCTGTATTAGAGATCATAGTTCCTAAATATTTAAATAATTCTACCTCATTAATCCTTTCTCCTTCGATATTTCATCTTCCATTGCTTATTCCGTTCTCATCCTCACTGTCTTCCTTCTTTTTATCTTGAGCCCAACCTTATTTGATATTTCATGCATTCTGGTAAGCAAATTTTGCAATTGCTGTGGCGTTTTTCTAATAAGGACAGTGTCATCAGAAGACTCTAGGTCTATTAATTAATTTCCTGTTACCAATCCAGTCCAATCCTTCTCTGGCCATCCCCAACTCTTTTATGTATTGCAAAGTCCACGAAAAAGATTAACAACATAGATGACAACACATTCTCTTGGAGTACTCCAATGTTCACTGGAAATTCATTTGATAGGACTCCATTAACATTACCTTTCCACTTGCTATGTACATGAACAGGCTAATATATAATCAAGAGGAACTCCATAATAACGCAGGACTCTCCACAAAATTGGCCAGAGCACACTATCAATGGCTTTTTCATAGCCTTCAAATTCCATCAAGACTGGCTTTCTATATTTTACACATTGCAGTACCACATGTCTTAAAATGATTTTGGTCATTACAACTTCTACGTTTTCGAAATCCTTCTTGTTCATCTCTCAGCGTTTCATCAATCTTTCTCTCTTGTCTCTTTAGAATAAGCATACTATATATTTTCATAACAACTGACGTAAGTGTGATGCCTCTGTATTTATTGCAATCAATCAGATCTCCTTTTTTTGCCATTTTCACCAACACTCCTAGCTCCCATTCTGGGTTCGGCCCAAATCATCTCAGCAGTCATTCCATCATATCCAGAGCCTTTCCATCTCTTGAGTTTTTTAATGATAGGTTCGACTTCAAACACACTCAACTCATTCATTTAATACCCCTCTGAGTTTTCACACAATGTAGCTTTTGATATAGATACCGTATTCCGGGTGATATCTGGCTTATTTTCCACACCTGTGCCCACACTAGTAGCAGCAGGTGCCACACGCTTAATGTATCATTGTGCACCTGTCGTTGGGTAAAACTGGATTTGTATTGTTTTAACCGGAAAAATTTGCTATCAAGGGAATTACTCTTTCTATAACGGAAGTATTATAGTCCATTTCTTTTATCGATTGGTTAGAATTATCTCGTCCAACCAATCAGCGATCAGGAAACTTTTCCGAGCGAAAAGGGCACCGCTGCGAGTCAGTGCAAATCTACATCGCAAAAAGAAATTGACTATAGTTAGTGACCTCTACTACCTAGGAGTAAGTTGGACCCTTTGTCAAGTTGGTGATATTTATTTATTGTTTTGCAAAGTTTTCTACGATTGTCTAAGAACATATATGGGAAAGATTTTGGTTGTTGGGAGTGCAGTGTTTCAAAAAGATTATTTATGAATTTTTAGGCAAGAAAGTTTTGACGAAACTGGTTTTGTTTGTTAGTACTATGAAGGGAGGGACAAGTGGATTGATTTAATGGTAAAAAGAGGCGCTCAATATTTAAAGGTCGCTCATGAATGGCAGAGGCAAGGGACTGTAACATTGCCCTAGCAATGAGGACAATGCGCTAGAGACTGACTATATATTATATAATCAGCGCCCAAGCCTCCTCTCCACCCAAGCTAGGACCAGGTAGTGGCTGCTGGTGACTCAGCAGATAGACCTATAGGCTCCCCCAAACCCCCCAACCTTAGCTCACAAGGGTGGTAAGGTTGCAAACACTAATGACCCTAACGAGTCTGAGCGTGACTCGAATCCCCGTCTGGCAAACTCCAGACAGAGACGTTACCAATCAGGCCACAACCACCTGCAACAATCATTTTTTAATTGTGATCAAATAGATAAGATTTGAAGTTTTTTAAAGGGTGTTTTTATAGGAAGGTAGTGAGGAAAGAATAAGAAAATAGACGAAAGATAGACTAGTGTTAAAGACAACATTTCTAAGTGTATAGAAGGTATAGTATATATAAAATTGAAGGGAATAGGTTATGGAGTCAGCATTGAGATTTAATCGTTATTCAAATGTAGAAAAAGGTGATAAAATTAATGCAATTACAAGGAAAAAAAGAGATGCAATACAGGAATACAAAATACAAAAAGATAGACACGGCGATAGATTAATAAGAAGGCAAGTACAAAAATAGAAGAGAAGGTGATATAAGTACCTTTGGGAGAATAAAAATGTCCTTTAAATGTACGCGGGCCAGAATTAATGGTTAATAGCAAATAGATTTCAGTGCTCAATACTACACAGTACTCTAGAAGTTTTATTCCAGCTGTGACCTAGTTGTTGAATAATCTTCCTAATTTAGTAGTTGATTCGATTGCACTAAAAAGTTCAAACTTGCAGCAAATGTTATGTTGAGCAGGCTGACATAAGTCTTTTTATAGTTTATATATGAAATATCTGTTTTGATGTTACTGTTTTTTAAAATATTTGATTTTAATTGTTCATTACTTCTCAGATCGTTTATTTATTTCTTTATATCCTTTCCTCACTGGGCTATTTTTCCCTGTTGGAGCCCTTGGGCTTATAGCATCTTGCTTTTCCAACTAGAGTTGTAGCTTAGCTAACAGTAGTAGTAGTAGTAGTAGTAGTAGTAGTAGTAGTAGTAGTAATAATAATGATAATAATAATAATAATAATAATAATAATAATAATAATAATAATAATAATACAGATGGAAAGATATCGTTTGGTGGATAAAGTGAATGTTTTCAAGGATTTGCTAATAGAAGATGTAAAATAATGATGCAGAAGATGTAAAAGGATAAAAGAAAGATGTAGGGAGGAAAGATGAATTGAAAGTTTATAAAGCTAAAAGTCAGAAATGTCTTGAGATAATTGATTTGATGTTATCAGTTTATCATATTTTTAATAGCTTTTTTTTTAATGTATGGGATTTCAGGTTGAAAGTATCATAAATCCGGTATAGATTCTAACTTCTTTATTTCTTAACTTGAATAACATTTATTTTTTATAAACTATTCCAAATTGTGAATTTTTCTTTTGAAAGAAAGCTATTCAAACTTGAAGTAAGAGCATTTGCTGAAGTACACACTTAAAAAAAAACGTATTTTTAATCGGAAATTCTCCGTAAAAAATATACTTTTCTCGGCCGTATTTCAGTAAAATACAGGAGACCGTAATTTTACCTTACTTTGTTATTGTCTTTTACGGGTTGTTGACCGTGATATCACTTCTTTACGTCAATATATCAGTTTTTAAAACTGTAAATGCCAGGCAACATTTATTCCAGGATTTTTGTCGGATAAAATCCATAGAAAATGTCTTACAGAATTTACAAAAAAAGAATATTATTAACATTACTGTTGATACTATTGCCATGAAAAGGCCACTAGAAGTATTTATATATAAAAAAGTTAATATTATTGTAATTTCTGACATAAATTCCACTTATATAATGAAAAGGCCCTAGCAGTCAATATACATCTAAGCTATATTAAAATAACAACAATTAAGTAATATTTCTATTACTGTATAACCAAGATAATGGTCAAGAAGCTATACAGTGCAAGACTTGGACCAAGTGGTCAAAGTATTTTCTCCTGTAAACTCCTGGCTAGTACAGTGGTAACGAGTTCGCCTAGCATTCGCATGGCAGCAGATCGATCCCTGCCCAGGACCGTGAGTTTAAGCTGTTTACTAGGGAGGCTACTGCTGTGGTTGAGCACCACAGTGGGTGGTTGGACTTGCCCGGCTATCGTATTTATTGAGCATCTATTCTGATGAAACTGGAACTGAAACCAGACAACTTTAACTTTAACAACACTACAGAGTTGAGGTCCCTTAATGCTTCTTATTTTTTTTTAGGTAGTTTTCCCAATGCTCACATATATTTTTATAGTTGATAACACAATAATAATAGCGTTTTCTGTTTTTCTCATCCTTGACAGTTTGGAGTGATCTGGCTAGAGAATTTGTCACAATTTTTAAGAATGATGCGACATGTGGTAGGTATCAACATTATGGTACATTGGGTAATATTTCTTATTTTTGTTTGTTCATAAATGTGAAATACTGTACCGTACTATGATTATTTACTATAAGAAAAATATACCAATGAAATAGGCCTTTTACAGATTCTACTCTCTCTCTCTCTCTCTCTCTCTCTCTCTCTCTCTCTCTCTCTCTCTCTCTCTCTCTCTCTCTCTCTCTCTCTCATTGTTATTATGATATATCCTTTAGCACAGCATTTATCCAATTCTCTTTGGATTTCCTTTGCCTTCTAACTCGCTTATCAATCCTATGGCCCTAACGAACAAGAAATAGTCCACTATTGTCTACCTGTTATATGATTTCTAGTTTTTATAATTATATTTTATCATGATATTTAGTTAATCACCACTCAAGCTTGATTGTGCCATACCTTGTGTTTATTGATTTAATACACTTAAGCACACCTTCCATAGAAGTAATTAATTTTCTTATGATATCCGTTAGCAACCTCATAAAATGCAGTTACCCTTCCTCCCTTTTTTATGATCAAAATTGGGCCATTTTATTCATTCGGGATTACTTCATCCCTCCTACCCAATATCCATTGCTTACGTACTTCATTTCTACAAGTTCCTTGTGTGTTTTGAGTCATATCCAGTAACTTTGTCCAATTCCATGAAGATAACCCTACGACTCTTCATTTTAAGTATGTTAAATGGTGTTAGTAGATATTGAATCTCTCTCTCTCTCTCTCTCTCTCTCTCTCTCTCTCTCTCTCTCTCTCTCTCTCTCTCTCTCTCTCTCTGTGCTTATATTAACTGTGTTCATTAAGTGTTTTTTTTTCTCGCAGAAAACATTGCTCATCTTGATGTTAATGCTGATACTGTGCCTATATATCTTCATAGCTGAAAGTCGAAGATTCTTAAATCCAGCAAGAATTTTATATATGTAAGTCGTAATTTATACTCTTTTTATTATTAATGGCTATGATTTGCTCTTGAAATCCAAATTATTGTATCTTAATAAAGTCAGTCATTATTTATAAGTTAGGAAAGTCTGAGTTTTTCTCACATGGGTACCTGGAGCCTCATTTCAAGATAACTTTTTTTTTTTTAACATTTGGTGACTAAAACATTTTGAAGGTCATCATCCAGCACCAATAGAAAGCCAATAGACAATGTGACAAAAGCTAAATTCTAATTGAAATGAGAAATACATATCTTGAAAATTTCCTTCCACAGCAACAATTCTACGAATGAGACTGTTGTTTCCTTTGACTGGATTCCGGAAGTACTGTTGAATGGAATCAAAAATAGATTTTCGAATTCTAACGAAACTACCACTCTCGCACCACCCAAGGGTTCTGGTAGTTATGAGGTCCCCTTGAGAGGGATTGGTGATTCCTTTATGCCATTCCCAGAAACCGATACAAAAGAAGTTGAAGTGACAAAGAAGGGAAATGTGACTCTCAAGAAAATAGTCTTCTGGAATGATGTGAGTGTATTTATTCAATTTTCTTGGAGGAATGAAAATATGTTTTAAATCTTCTAAAAACTGTGGGATATACCCATCATGTGATGTAATTTGTCTGTTAGATTAATTCATATTTAATAAGTAGTCTGATGTGATTTTCATGAAATATTCTTAAGAAATGGGTTTATTTCATGTGAAAAATGAGTCCTCTCCGTAACTTCCTGAGCTCAACATTTATTTTTTCAGTGTCTCTTTTCTGTAAATTAATTTTTCTATTGCAGTATATATCCATCATAGTATGTCTGTGATCGTGTTGTTTTTTACACGATAAGTAATTCATGTTTATCTTTCATGCGGAAACAGTATTTTAATGACAAAACCTTCGCCTTCGGTTTGGGTCAAGAGCCTTTCATAAAAGCAAAGTGTCGCATCAACACTTGCTTCACGACAGCTGATCGTACCAAGTTTCCCGTTGAAGAAATTGATGCTCTGATCTGGCACTCCAGGGGAGCGGACCTTTCGCTCCCTTCCAAGAGGTAGGGGGGGGGGGATTTTCAGTTATTTGTTTATCTGTGTTTTATGAAAAATGTCTAAAATCCATATAATTTTCAACCAGCAATTATTGTTGATACAGTATATGAAAAATGCTAGCTTCATGTCCTTGTTAGTGTCACTTTCAGCAGTATAAAGAAAGCACTTTCTTTGTTGTTTATCTCTATTATGTAGAAAGCTCTGTTACTTCAATCAGCCGCTCTCAGTTAGTTATACATATATGGATAGGACTTTTGCTTCATGTTGTCCTTTCCAGTAATGTGTGATGAAAATTAACATAAGAAATGACCTTCCAAATTTCATGTTATTTTCAACCAGTCATTATCTGCAGTATATGAAATGCGCTTTTCGTTTTTATCGGCTTATTCAGTCATTTATTATCTGGGCAACAATATTTTACTGACTATGAAAAAAAAATATCCATTTTATGTTAAAGGTTTTGTCTTAGTATTCATGTTAGTTTTATATTATGATAATTTGTATGGTTCCAAGGTGGAGTCTTGTTTATGGACTGGTGTGAATGTAAATGGAATTATCTTTCCCTACCAGAAATAGTGAATTGTTGTATATGCTTGTTAATATTGATATACATATTTATTATGTCTGTGTAAAACCCCTTAGGCTAGGATTACTGTTATTTTTATTATTATTATTAGAATTATTATTACTATTAATATTAATAATTTAATATTTTTTTTTTAAATCATCGCTATGTGAACAGGTCACCGCATACTAGATATATATTTTGGCTTCTGGAATCACCTATGCATGTGGGTGTTGACCTGAATAGATACAACAACAGTTTTAACTGGACTTTCAACTACAGACTAGACTCTGATTTCTATTTTCCGTAAGTGAAGTGTTCTTTGTTTTCATTTGATATTATTGTATCTCTCTCTTACTACTATAATCCATTTCTTTTAGCGATGCATATTTGCACCGACTCGCGGTGGTGCCCTTTTAGCTCGGAAAAGTCTCCTGATCGCTGATTGGTTAGAATTATCTTGTCCAACCAATCAGCGATCCAGAAACTTTTCCGAGCTAAAAGGGCACCACTGCGAGTCAGTGCAAATATGCATCGCTAAAAGAAATGGACTATAGTAATGATGTGAAAAGCCTTTGAACTTACTTTGATTGCCACATGGTGTATGACAAACATATTACAGAGCTATGCTAGAAAACTATGGGTGTTTTATGTATAAATTGTATTAGAGTAAAGATAATTAGAAGAACAAGAATGCTAAATGTTTAGGTAGTAGTTATTAACAGCATAGAGTACTGGTTTAAAAGATTGGATCCAACGGGTCTAAAAATTCCGAAACATAGCCTCATAATTAACCGTGGACGAAATTCACAACTATGATCTCCCATCACCCCATATAAAAGAACTTGACTGGCTCAAAATGAGAGAAAGACATACATAAAATTTAACCCTTTATGTTTAAATGGATATTATTATTATTATTATTATTATTATTATTATTATTATTATGTTGTTAATAACAGAGAAACAGAATAGTCTATGCTAACTTTAGTAAATTACAATAAATAAACTAATCAATTATGAGAACTGTTTCAGGTTTCTCAATTTTGGTACTCAAAATGGCTAATTGTGCAATGGTTTTTCTTAAATATCTGGGCTTAAAGCGTCTCCTGTATAAAACATTCTCAAATACCTTAATTGTGTTTCTCATGTCACCCTTTCTGTAAACTTAGAAAACACTATATTCAGTAGATAGTTTGTTTTTAGTATGATAACTTAAAATAATTGCTGCAAAAAGTGTATAAAGTAATTGTTTCATTGTAACTACTTAGTTTTCACCTTATCAACTTATGAAAATTGTGTTTTAGTTATACAATCATGGCTTAATCTAGAAAAGTAAACGTTGGGCTTCATAACCAGGTATACTAAGTTAAGGAATAGAAATATTTTCTGATCATATAAGAGGATAAAGAATGGTAGAGATGAGAAACCATGGACCTGCCACCTTTCTCCTTCCAACAGCCAATCAAAAGTACTCTTACAGTTGAGTCTAAGAGTTGAGCTGCTCTGGGTGATCTTGGTCATGTGAATGAGTCATAGTATTTTCAAGCATCTTTCACTATTTTCATGGCTTGTTTTGACTTGCAGTTTTTTTTTTTTTTTTAAATATGCTTATATTCATTTGGTCTTTAGTCTTTTGTTATTTTCTTAGCTCAGTTTTTATCCTTTTCTGTATGGGCTCTATTCTGTGAAACATTACTTTGTAAGAAAATTACCTTTTAGGTTTTCTCTGCAGTGTTTACAAAGTTTAGAACTACAGTAATACCAATGTAATAATAAATTCATTGCCTTCCCTATTTTGTCAGCTTGATAACCTTGTGTCCTCAAAGCTGATTGCTTAAGAAGCAAATTTTTATTACAGGTGTAGCACAATGAATATGAATTAGCATGCTAAAATGCTATAGTTCTGTGTACTTTTGTTATCTGGAAAGTTATTCTATCTAGTGCTCATGGATGATGGGTCATTTGCCATATTGGTTTACTGATTGTTTGCGTGGTACTTACAGATTCGATCGAGTTTTCCGCAGTCCAGAAGTTTTGCCTGTGCCTATTAAGAACCGAGCTTTGGGGAAGACAAAGTTTGCTGCTTGGTTTGTCTCTAATTGCCATACCAAATCTGGCAGAGCAACGTATGTATTTTGAATTAGAGTGCCTTTAAGTGTGTATTGTTTTACATTTTCAAATATTGTCTTAAGTCAACTATCACATGTCCCACCCCAGTTGGAAAAGCAAATGGCCAAAAGATCTAGGTCCAATAGGGAAATATGCCCAGTATAGAAAAAGTAACTGAAGTAAAGAATAAACTTAATAAAGAAATAAAATTTAACAATTTGAACATGACTATATGGAGAGAGAGAAGGACAATGGTGATGGTCTTCAGAATGAATGTAAAAATGGACATAGGAAAACCTATTTTTGGGGAGGTAATGAGTGGTCCTTAAAATGTTTCCTGTGAAAGGCTAGAATAGAAAATCCAGTACAAGATTGAATATTGTCTTCCATAGTCTTGGAACAGTGTATCAACATGCACAACACATTCTTGGTGAGGACAGTGTAAGGAAGACCTGCAGATTTTGACTCTTATTGAATTCATCACATCACCTCTTATGCTGAATTACGTTGGACACTTGACACATCTCCGAGAACCAATACTAGGTTAGGGTAGATTAGGTTAGACGAATTCAAAAGATGGTAGTCGAGCACATCCTAGTGGCCAGATAGCCTCTGCTCCAGTTCCATTATTGGTTTTTGGGGGATGCATCATCCTATGACTGACTTATTTCAGTATAAAAGATTCATTGATGGATTCAATAGAGCCTGAATCTGTAGGTCTTCCTTATAATCAGTAAGCCTGTGCTGTGTATATTGATACACTGTCCTTGGAGCAGGGAGGGTAATACTGTACTTTGCTCACAGGAAATTTCTTAGACACTATATAGTACATTAACCCCAAAAAATCAAGATAAGGAAAAAGCAATTCCTTGGCCCTTTTATTAAGCCTATCCCAACACATTGTTTGTAAATAAACCAAAGAAGAGCATATTGACTGAAAAGTGTGGTTGATCTTACCTTCAAGCAAGAGAACTTTTTAACTTAAGGCAGGGCTCTATGTAGAACTGGGCTTTAACCATTAATACTGCTAATCCATTATTTTGTGAAACTCTTGAGATTTTCAGGGGATATGATCACAGGATCAATATGTATTTCTAATTTACCTGACCACCAGAATTAAACTAATATGGAATAGAAGAGGGGTGATATCCATTGATAAAGTAACATGTGATGTTTGTGGTAATGATTTTTTTCTAGGAATTTGATTAAATTTCATTAGTTTATGCTCAGTTTTCATTTTGGATGAGGCACATCACTACCAAAACTGTTTCTAGAGAGGGAGAAACCTGGTCAGATATAGATATTATTAGTGGTCTTTTAGGCTTACATGGCAACAGTTTATTGTAAAAAGCAGCAAACTGCACAATTAGGTCACTTTTAATGACATTCATTATGTAAAGCTTAAAAGACAAGGAATAATCACTATATTCTTGGGTGGTTCAAACTATAAAATCTCTAAATGTTCCCACAGTTTTTGAGTGCTTTTGGATTTACATTGTGATTTTCTCACTATACTCAATTTTTTTTTTCAATGAGGCGCATTTGCACCGACTCGCAGCTGTGCCCTTTTAGCTCGGAAAAATTCCCTGCTATCTGATTGGTTAGAATTATCTTGTCCAACCGATCAGCGATCAGGAAACTTTTCTGAGCTAAAAGGCCACCCCTGCGAGTCAGTGCAAATTTGCCTCACTAAAAAGAATTGACTATAGTACTGAAAATTATATTTTTATTTTCCTAGGTTAGTAAAAACGCTTCAAAAATGGATTAAGATTGATATATACGGAGGATGTGGAACTCTGAAATGCTCCAGAAAAAGTGGCTATGGACAATGTAGCGAATTGGCTCAACGGGACTACAAATTCTACTTTGCTTTTGAAAATTCCCTCTGCAAGGATTACGCAACTGAAAAAATATTCAACATGCTTGGGTAATTCACGTTTTCTTTTTACCTAGTTTTTCAATGAAGGTAGGGAATTTTAGCTATTTTCACTTATACATTACTAATTAATAGTGACGATTTCAATTTGCCTGCTGTATGTATGCCTGCTAGTAATAAATAATTTAAAAAAAATATGCATAATCGAAGGAACTTATTAATTAGTAGATTAAGCTACATAGATCAGTTTTGTTACTCTAAGGATTTTACAAATATTGCTTTGAAAGATCCCTAGATCATACTTTTATTTGTACTATTAGAATTATTTACAACCAAAGCAAACTAATATAGCTACTTTACCTTTACTGGTAGCAGACAAGATTTGCTACCCCACTGGATTATAACGGGGGCATACCCTGGCCTATGCCAGACAACTTGCTTGGGTACAGTATAGCCCAGAATGGTTTATGTTAGAGTGATTAAAAGAAATGTTATAAACTGGGCTAGAGGGATGGATGGATAGGTTTTAGAAATGTGTCTATTCAACCTGATTTTATTCCTCTTTTGGTACGTAGGTTTTTAAATTCAATATTATCTTTGTTGTCTTATTGTCATTATTATTATTTCCATTATTAGAAGTTGTAAAAATAATTAAAAAACAGCTTATTATAGAAGTAAAACACATCAAAGATTGAACTATATAAGAGAAATAAGAAAGAAAACCAAATGAGATAAAACAATTAAAACTACAAATACAGACTCATATAAGTGCTATATAAAAAATTTGGCAATGAAATGATTAGGAAGACTCATCCATTATTTGGTCTCGGGAACAAACATTTCACGAAACTTTTCGGTATTAAACCTCAGAAAAAGAAAGACAAGACTATTGGGTTTAGCTGCGTGTGTAGGATTACTCGGAGAATCATAGTCTTCTGAGATCTGAATGCATATGATGATCAGCATTATGTGAAATCACATCATGCAAAAGGAGTTAAATGAACAATATTGTCAGAAACTAATAGTAATACAGTAGTACCTCAGTTTACTATTTTTTTTTTTTTTTTTTTTGTATTTTGATATAATTCCAGCTTTGGCAGAAAATATATCTCATAATCCTAAAGACAATGGCACAACCTTCCAGCAATGCATATATAGAATTAGAATGCCCAGGCAATAAACATTGAATCTCTTAGTAACTTTTAGAATCATGCTCAAAGGTAAAATGTTGATATCTAAGTTATGAAATACTCTCTCTCTCTCTCTCTCTCTCTCTCTCTCTCTCTCTCTCTCTCTCTCTCTCTCTATATATATATATATATATATATATATATATATATATTTTATATCTATATCTATTTGTATATCTATCTATCTATTTATCTATCTATCTATCTATCTATCTATATATATATATATATATATATATACAGTATATACATTATATATATATATATATATATATATATATATATATATATACAGTATATACATTATATATATATATATATATATATATATATATTTATACATATATATTTATTCTTCATGTAACAAACATCTTGAACCATTTTCAATAGGTATCTAAAATATTATACATCATGTTGTAATATTAACCACTTGAATTGCTTCCACTGTTTATTATAAAAAAAATATTTTTAGGATTTTTCTTTACTTGGGTATATCAGATAACTAAATAAGATAACTGCTTTTGAAGTGTTTTATATTTGAGACTTCCAGTATAATTTTAAAGAATTAGAAATAATCACTGATAAAAAAAACTATTATATTAAGTATCAAGAGATAAACATTAGCTTTTGTTTATTCAGTGCAGTAAATATTTCTTATGGTTTCAGATATGATATAATACCTGTGGTGTATGGTCTTTTTAATTACTCTGCCCTCATTCCTCCTGGCTCTTATATTGATGCTCGATCTTTTCCAAATGTGAAGAGTTTGGCAGACTACCTAATTTATTTAGATAAAAATGACACCGCATACAATGAATATTTCAGGTAAGTTTTATCATTTTCTTTAGTCAAGGGTTCAATTATTTCATATTTTTTATATTTACAGTAGGTGTTCATGTAATTAACTTTTGTATACATATATGGTCAATTGTTGCATATCCAATTCTAAAGCCAGCCTGCTCTCTTGGTTGAATAAAGTCTAGCTATATTTCTATTAGGCTGAATAGAAAGACAGCTAGATTTTAATCAACCAAGAGAGCAAGCAGGCTATAGAAGTGGATATTCAATAACTGACCGTATCCATGTAATTAGTGCATTAATGGATAAATCTACATAGTATGACAAACCACTATGTATGGCATTTCTAGACTGTGAGAAAGCTAGATTATGTCAAAACTACAGAATTAATGAAAGCCCTTCAAAGATAAGGAAGAGAAGTATCATATGTTAGAACACATTAAGATATTTATACAGGAAGTACAGCAATCCTAAAACTATATAAAGATAGTGAGAAAATTCCCATTGAGAACGGAGTTAGACAGGGAGACCCCATTTTTCTTTAATTGATTCACATTTTGCCTAGAAGTTTTTAAAAATTTAGTTTGGGAAATGGAGAATACCTTGATAACTTAACTTGAGGTTTGCAGATGATATAGTGTAGTTATGTTTAGTGAATCTTTGGAGGAATTGCAAACGATGATAGAAGACCTGAATAGAGGTAGCAGAAATGTAGGACTGAAAATTAGTGAGTAAAACTAAGATAATGTTCAGAGAGATTTCAAATAAGACTTATGAATGAGCCTCTATAGGTTGTTAATGAATATATGTACTTAGGACAGACAGTGTTTCCCCTGCACACGAGACCAAAATTAAAAGAATGATAGGCATAGGATGGAGAAATTTTGGCAAACAAAATGAGATTATGAAACGTAAAATTCCACTTTCTCTAAAAAGAAAAATATTTGATATAAATTGTCCAGTATTATACTTATTATACTTATGCATCGGAAACTTCGAGCCTTACTGAAGCATAGAACATATGCTAGTTACAACTCAGAGAGCTATGGAAATAACAATGATGGGAATAACACTTAAGAGACAGAAGGAGAGCAACATGAGAGCAAACTAAACTATAGGATATGCTAACAACATGTAAGAAAAGGAAATGGACTTGGGCAGTACATATAATGAGAATGACAGATAATAGATGGACATTATATATATATACATACATATATATATATATATATATATATATATATATATATATATATATATATATATATATATATATATATATATAGGTAGTAGGTTGGCCTGGGCACCAACCGCCCGTTGAGATACTACCGCTTGAGAGTTATGGGGTCCTTTGACTGGCCAGACAGTACTACATAGGATCATTCTCTCTGGTTACGGTTCTTTCCCTTTTCCTACACAGACACCGAATAGTCTGGCCTATTCTTTACAGATTCTCCTCTATCCTCATACACCTGACAACACTGAGATTGCCAAACAATTCTTTTTCACCCAAGGGGTTAACTACTGCACTGTAATTGTTCAGTGGCTACTTTCCTCTTGGTAAGGGTAGAAGAGACTCTTCAGCTTTGGTAAGCAGCTCTTCTAGGAGAAGGAGACTCCAAAATCAAACCGTTGTTCTCTAGTCTTGGGTAGTGCCATAATCTCTGTACCATGGTCTTCCACTGTTTTGGGTTAGAGTTCTCTTGCTTGAGGGTACACTCGGGCACACTTCTATCTAGTTTCTCTTCCTCTTGTTTTGTTAAAGTTTTTATAGTTTTTATAGGAAATATTTATTTTGATGTTACTATACTTAAGATATTTTATTTTTCTTTATTTCCTTTCCTCACTGGGCTATTTTCGCTCATGGAGCCCCTGGGCTTATAGCATTCTGCTTTTCCAACTAGGGTTGTAGCTTAGTATTTAATAATATATATATATATATATATATATATATATATAAATATATATATACAGTATATACAGTATATATATATATATATATATATATATATATATATATATATATGTATATATGTGTGTGTGTATATATATATATATATATATATATATATATATATATATATATATAGGCTATATATATATATATATATATATATATATAGAGAGAGAGAGAGAGAGAGAGAGAGAGAGAGAGAGAGAGAGAGAGAGAGAGAGAGAGAGATCAAAATCTTTTAGCACTGATCACATATTACAACAAATTTTATCATGCTTTTTATATTATCAAATATTGCATAACCCCGTACAGAACTATATTGTATTTTAGAACCTCTTGATAATTTGAAATTATTATATCTTTAATAGTATGGGTATTATATGATATGAATATTTAATATTTAGCAACTGTTGGTTGTTAATATATAGTGTGTGTTTGTTTTATTCATTACTGATTTACTCATTATTATTATTATTATTATTATTATTATTATTATTATTATTTAGAAACACCATCAAAGTTTTCCTTACCACCAGTGGCTCCTGTTGCTTAAAAGTTAGAATATTGCTGAAAGCCCTTGGTAATTGAGATCTGTTTCAGTGCCAGATGTAAATGATCTAGAATTACTCGGCAACCTTTCTGAGAAGCATCTGCGAACAGAGAAGGGTCTGGGATTTTCCTGTCCAATGAGACTCGCTGAGTAAACCGTCTGTATTCCACCAGCAGTAAAAGTTAGTTCTCATCTGTAAAGTTGAGATTTGTCTCGAACAGCTATTCTTTTTCAATGTAGATTGAAATAAAATTGTAAAACCCTTATCTTTAGACGTCCCATGGAAACGAATTTCTCTAGTGAAGCCAAGGTCCCTAGTGGTCTCATCCACATGTGAATTGACACAAGCTTCAACATTCTGAATTATTGCAGCAAAAAAGAGAGGACTGAATTCTTTTCTCCATCGAAAATTCGAAAAAAAACTATTGCTATCACTACTCAGGTCTAAAATCATCCGAGTTGGGACAAGGAGAGGTATATTTAAATTTACAAATATCCCCAACTGATCCAGCAATCTTAGCAGCTACAATAGGTTCTTAGGCCCAGAATTCTTGACCATATCGAGACGAGACCATCATCATGATGAATACATGAGGGGTCATCCCGAGACCTCAACATAGGCCCTTGAATCGGTAGACATTAGACCCATCGACGGAATGAAAGTGTTTCCTTGAATGGAGAATTGGAATGTGAGAATATGCATCTGAGTGGTCTATTGAACCCATTCAATCTTTTTTCTTTATTGCTTACAGAACTGTTAATGATACAGTATATCCATTGAAAACTTTGCGAAAACTGAAAATTTGTTGAGGACTTAGGCATCTAAAAATGGACTCCAGCCCCCTAAAGCTTTGAGGCCAAGAATTAACCTGTTGTAAAATCTTGGGATAGGGTTTCAGACCTTCTTTCACATATTTCTCTATAAGGTTTACAATATCTTGTTATAAAATCTGTGCTTTTGCTTCATTTGTAGCATAACTTGTATAAGGAACTGCCTGGTTGGGAAAGAGAGGATTTAAGAATAGATGAATCTGGTAAGCTTCTTTGACTACAGTCAGCGCAAACAAACCAGGAAGAATGCTTATGGAAAGTCTTATTCCTAATAGAATTCTTCCCGAAGGACTGTCATACTGTTCTCCAATGAGAACTTCAACTCCAGTTGACAACTCTTTTTGAACGTCTACTATAGAAGAAATGTGACTACCACTGGTACGAAAGGAAATCTTATGAACAACTCGAAGGAGGCTGAAGCTTCTGCTTTAAAGGCAAAAGCCTGGGTATCTTAAAGAAAGGCCTCAAAGCGGTTGATATTACCGGAGGACCTTCTGTAACAATTTTTCTACATATAAAAAGCTCTGAAATAAGGCAAGCATGTGTCTCGGAGCCTGTCCGAACCATTGAGGCATATACTTGTTATTTTTGGTTAATAAAAAAATATAAAGGCTGATACAGCCCTGGCAGCCCACTCTGAAATAGTATCATTAAAGAAATGAACCCTATTAATACAAACTGCAAAGGAAGGAATTTCAAGACCACTTCCCCCTAAATTTCTTTTGTAAACCAGCCTGCAAACTTCACATTAAATATATTAGTTTGTTGGGTGCAAGGCAGGACATTTAATTGAAATCTAGAAAAAATATTAGGTAACTGATTAGTTTTATTTAAGTCAAAATGTCTTTGAGGTATAGAAGGTTTAAAGACTAAATAAAAGACAGATTTACCTGCCTTTGTAATTGAGGTAATGATTTAACAGTTCTATCCATAACTAAATGAGAGAACTGAGATGTACCGTATTAATAATTTTGGAACTAGCTATCTCCGAATACTTGGAAGAAAGTGCAGCATCAGAACTTACCTTGAATAAATTATATTTTCAGCAATAAAGTTATGTAGCAGGGAGTTATTTTCATCAATAGAATTAATAGAATTATTGAAATTCTGTTTTATAAGCAATTTACCAAGATTTTCACAGAAAATTCCCCATAGAATGCAATAATGAACTCAGAACTATTAATCTGTGTAATTGTATTTCTTTAATTAGTTACTGGTGAATATAAATTACTACTAATTCTAATTAGTAGAAAAAATAAGGGGCTATTTACAATGGACTAATGACTAGAAACTAAATGTCTTATCAAGAGATTCTTTGTACCAATGAAAAGATTATCAAAACAATTGAAAGTTTTTTTTTCAGAGGTATAGGTCATTGTTGTGGGTTAGTGGTGCTTTTTAGGGAAAAAAGTGTAAAATTTATCCCTTCAAAATTCTGCTGATTACTGTAATCAGTAAGTGAGGTAGGTTACTATCTAACCAAAATGCCTGAAAAGCTACAAAATATTTAGAAGGAAGCTTATTTATATTATTTTGTGTTACATAAAATTTATCAATGTTTGCTCAAGAAACTACAGTGTCACAACTTCATGCCCAAAAGGAAACCAGAAATTGATGCATCATCAGTTGTAAAAGGATGGCTTTTACGTTACCAAAATATTGACTTCAGAGTAGGGTCTTGAAACCATAAAAGGAAGCCCGATCTTAAGACGCAAAGAAAATCCTTAGGAAAGATTCTATTCCTTTTTTGAATTCGTTTCAGATGGAAACCCTATCACCAAATATCATCACCATCAGTGTTTACAAAACCATGGTGTGACATGTGCGCACGACTTCATGAAGACCAGTCTCCAAAAGTTTATGATCTTTACAAATGGTACATCACAGATTCAAATTGTAAGACTGATAGTATGCCAGAGGTATCAAGATTTGTTCAAGGTCTTTCTTAAGTTAAGAAACACTGACCCTAGAAAACATTAATTTACCCTCTGGACAAAGTTTAAGTAAACATTAATTTACCCTCTGGACAAAGTTTAAGTAAACATTAATTTACCCTCTGGACAAAGTTTAAGTAACCCATTGCTCCAATATGTATAACCTTTTTTAAAATCAGGAAAAGTTTTGATTTTTACTGAGTATCATGCAAAGGATTGTATATTCATTTCAAAACTTCGAGATTTGTATTATTTTTATGCTCACTAAATATATAGTAAAACTGTTAATCATTCTGTTTCAGTATCCTTGGTCATCTTACTCCATTGGTACATAAGGTATATTGAGTTAATTGAGTTCATTTTTTAAAAAAAGGCCATTTCATGATTTTATGACTTTTCTCATGTTTTAACATCAAACATGATGTAAAAGGTACCAACCCCATCTTTTTATGCATTTTTGAAAGAAGAGGAATAGAGAATGATGTCCTATGAAAAATTATTCGATTAAAGGGATTAACCAGTGATGAAGTGTGGGACAGAGGTAGATGGAGAAAGCTGAGCAGAAACATCGACCCCACATAGAAGTGGGAAAAGATGTAGACAAAGAAGTAGTAGTGTGGGACAGAGGGAGATGGAGAACGCTGGTCAGAAACATCGACCCTACATAAAAGTGGCAAAAGATGCAGACAAAGAAGAAGAAGAAGAAGTCCTATGAAAATTATTGCATAAAAAATGAAATAAGCATGAAATATAGTCAGTAATAGCACTGTCCTTTCGTATGTTATTTAATAATCATTAATAGTACAGCATTAAGGCTTGAGGGAAATTGAATGATGAAAAATATATGTAGGGGAATTTATTTTTTTCCTAACTTTTGGAAAATCAAGGTCTAGATTGAAAGCCTCATAAAATATGAACCATTATCCCTTGGCAATAAACAATTAGCAAAGTGTTCAGCCAAAAACAATGAACAAGGTCAAGGTGAACAATAACCAACCAACTATCTAACTTTACCATTCATGTAATCAACGACTGAAGGGTTCATTTAAGACTCAAGGGTTTCCAATTCAATGGTTCTTAGCAGATGGGGTTTCTTGAACTCATAACTTCTCTCAGAAATAAGCACTGAAGAGACCTTTACAGGTTACCCTAGTAGGTTAAAGAAAAAGGATATTCAGATCTAAAATAAGAATTCTACTTATATTCTTATGATGAAAAAGTTTAAAGAAACTTGGTTGGAATAATTCAGAAGGCTTGGAGAAAAATATTGTTTATGGCTATAAGAAAAGACCACTTAGGAACTAAAAAGTGAAAAAATTCAACAAAGTAATTTCTTCCGTAAAAGGCAGCAGAAAAACTGAAATTATATGATTTAGCATTGGCTAAAGAGCCAAGAGATCAAGAAAATCATAAAACACTGGGTGAAAATAGTACTAATAGTATTTACTCTACAGATAGGGAATAAATCAGAGGCAGTGTTATTGATATTATTAATACTAGCCAAACTACAATCCTGATTGGAAAAGCAGAATGCTACAAGTTCAAGGGCTCCAACAGGGAAAGCAGACTAATGGGGGAAAGGAAATAACGAATAGATTATATCTAAGTAAGGAACAAAAATTATAGAATGTTTTAAGATCATTAACGTTAAAATAGATCAGTCGTATATAAAACATAAAGCGAGACCTGACCTATGTTAACCTGTTCATCAGTAAAGCATTTGGAAAAATTTAGAACTTCTGAAGTTCCACCGATTCAACTGCCAGATTAGGAAGATCATTCCTCAAAGTGGTTACAGCAGGTATAAAACTTATATAATACTGTGTTGCATTTTGCCTTATGATGGAGAAGGCACGACTAATGTAATTAACTGCATACAAAATACTACAGTTTGGAATGATCTGAATGCACCGAGTTCATGAAGTGGATTGGCAGCTGCAGAATTTTTTAGACAAATCAAAAAACAGAAATGGTGTCTTCCTTCATCCTATTCCATATGTGGGACCAATCTTCAAGTCAATCCAGGAAGGAAAGGTGGTACACCTTGGTTATTTAGTTCATACACAAATGACAGTTGTTACAGAGTAATTTCTTGCTGCCCATTTGATACGGACTAATATTTATCTCGGCTTGATTCGACAGCCATGGTGATGGATATTTTTTGGGTGGCCCCTTACTACTTCTTTTGACGGCCAAGTTTCAAGGAGGCGTTTAGGATGCTGATCTAATATGCGTTGTCAGTTTCATTCATCCCTGTTTATCAAAATTAGTTGCCAAGATAGAGAATGAACTGCTGCTGGATTTCCCTATATATTAGGATTCTTGTGTGAAATACTCAGAAAGGTGTTTTTCTTGTTGAACTATGATGTCCAACAATGCAAAGGCCTAGGATCAAACTAAAATACATTCATTAGCTCTTATAGTTAGAGAGGTGTGCAGTGTTTGATCGTCTCTCCCTTTTGTACTCTTGCTATTATCTGCATTTTTATCTTCAGGGTTATTCCTTGCTCCTTCTTA